>NC_042494.1:59710299-59786839 GCF_005508785.2 Acyrthosiphon pisum
TTATCGCTTCATTAGATCAATTGGTATGTTTGGCAAAAAACACGTCTAAAATACTATGTCACGCGTGTGTGTTAGACGAAAACAGAAAATCACGGTATCGAATCCCCTTAATGAGGGTTTATTATTAAATAAAGTTAGTACCTATATAATGTATGGTATTAATACATTTAAAATTAAATTAATTTTTCATCATAATATAAGCGGTAGCATTTATAAACATTTTTCATATTATGTACATAATATACGAGATAATGTATAAAGATATATAATTAATTTACATATCAATTAGAATGGTTATTATCTGCAATAATTACAACTGTTTACTTTTGGTCAACGGTATTTGGCCTTCCATAGTTTCATGTTCCAAATTCTGATTTATAATAAAATAATATAGTGTTCTTCATTTTTTTGGGGACACGATTTATGTCCACATACTACATATAATGTCCGAATGTCGACAGTTTCCCTTATACACAATATTCTCGATACGCTATACTACCGCTATATACCTACTCTCTATGACGTTCCAAATGACGACGAAAATAGTCTGGCGTGCGCAAATACTTTGGCAATATAGACGGATAGACGAGCCGCCACCAAGGTTTAATGCAGATTATATATACATGAATATAAAACTCTTCTATATAATATGGTATGTACAAATATAATAGGTATACTTACATACGCATTTATATATTATATTAAATGTATGTCGAAACCACTGCAATATAACTTGGCCAAGATACATTATGAATTATGACTGTCCTCAAATGTGAATCTTCTTCTGCTTATTTACGCCATTCATATAAAATAATGTATTTATTGTTGGTTTCAGAGGATTTTGTTCAAGATCCACCAGATGAAGAAGAGAAGAGCATGAAGCGTAAGTATGGTTTTATGACTTATACATAAATAAATATATATATCTATATATAATATTATATATCTATATAGTTTATATAATGTTACATTTATTATGTATGCACCAATTTTATATTACTACATTATAATATTCCACTACGCAGCAATATATCTACAATCTACGAAAAAACCAGTTGTTTGAATCAAAATTTCGAGCAAAATACATAAATACCTAATTATTACCTATTGAAAATTATATTTCCTTTGATTAAAAATTAAATAGAAATCATGTTTTATAAATGATAAATAAAAATATATACGATTACAATTTACGGATTAAGTAATACATTTAATCGCAAAAAAATTGGTATCTACTCACCACGGGCCATGGCCTCAGAATTGCTAGGATAGAAAATTAATTTAATTATGTTGAATACTAATATACAGGGTCGGTCTGAATACCAAAAAGGCCCAGACAAAAATGTTTTTATTGGGCCCAAAGACCCAAAGCCATAAAAAAAAAAAACAATAAAACTGAAAGGAGAGTATAATAATATTATATAGATTATTGAAAAGTCCAGATTGTTAAAATCATAATCTTTAACAGTTTTCTTTATTTGAACATATTATAATGGTATATGGTCAGTGGAGTAATTGCGGGTGGTGGGGGTTGGGTCCAGGGATACTGGACCCTTCAGAGCCAAAAAACAAATCAGTTAAATGTTCATGTATAGCAAAGTTAGTAATAACTAGTATAGAAATTATACATATATCCATATAGGCATATTGTTCTGACAATAGTAAAGTGCGATAAAGGCAAGACAACAGCTATACGAGTTAACCAGCGAGAGCGTTTTTTTTGTCAATATTAAGTAGGCACACAATAATATACTTTTATCTTGACCCATCAATCTTTGTGACACAATTTTTTAAAAATTCAACGATACAAATGTTTACCAATTTGACTATCACAATTATCTGTTTCCGTAAATTCTACTAAGAAACGACCAATTCCGTCGAATGTAGATAATATAATGTTAAACTTGTGAAACGGTCAAAAACATATGATAATGCCGAAACAGTAAGTGAACATAATTTTAACAATATCGATATTGGATTTTATTTTAACCGATCGTTAACGAACGTTTATATAGAAGTTCTTTAAAAAAACTTGGAAGCTTGAACCTATTTTCGAATTACCTAATACTGTATTAATCAGTGATAAAGATAAACGATCAAAACATTAAGAATTTCAATAAAGATGGTTGCATACTTTTTTATGGTTAGCGTATTCTGCCAAATTAGAAGGTGCGTTTTGTGTAACGTTTGCTAAATCAGAGGCTTACTTAATTTCTCAAATACTTGGCACTTTGGTTAGGAAACCTTTTCATAATTGGATACATGTGATGGAAACGTTTAAATATCATGTGATACTTCAGTATCACAAACAATCTGTCTTTGATGCATAACTACTAATTGAAAATCAATTCTAAATAGACAGACACTCGGGCATGACAAATTTTTGACAATAGAAAAAACATTTCTCCTGTTATTGAATCAATTATTGTATGTGGTCAACAAAATATACCACTGCGAGATCATCGTGATTTCGAAAATTAACCGCTGCTAATATTGATGTTAACGATGTTTTCCGTAGTTTATTACACTTTTGAGCTCACATCGATGAATCCAGGCGCGTACACCAAAAAAAATTATGGGGTGGGGTTTTGCTTGTACATTTTCGTACTTATATAATCGAACATAGTATTATTGTTTCTATAATTGAAAAAAGTTTGTTTCGGTTTTCTAACACTTGTTTTTTACGTGAATAATCAATTTCATTTACGATAGATTTTTTTTTATTTTCCATTATTTTTATAAAATCGTCGGCCCGCATAGTGGATAATTCATGATATTCACTATTTGAATGTTGGTTAAAACGTTCGATTGCGTCTTTCCATTTTGTAAAAGGAACTTTAATTAGAGCTCCTAATTTTTGAAGTGAACCTTTACCAGCAAAAGCATTTGAACACAATACACAAGTTTTACATAATTCATACCTTCTACATGTTTGGAATAAACTAACCACACATAGCGCCTAAATCAATCAGTTTGAAATTTTAAACGTCGGTTTTGAGAAATAAGAAACTCATAATTACTAGGTGGAATCCACGGGAGCTTTAACAATTTATACTTTTTAGCGTCATCAATTGCATTGTTATTTAAATAGGAACCTATGTCTTGATTTTGATGATCGAATAATCCCTCTGATGAAGAAACAAAGGAAGAAACTAACCTTTCGTTTTCTGTGGTCTTTACAGTTGTATTGCTATCCGGTGCAGTTATTAAATCTTTTTTAAATTTTTTGACACCAAAATTTAATAATGTCGATTGATTAGAATTAGTCCTTTTCATTTTTATAAAGTTTTACTACTTATTCAAACTTACACTTAAACTTGCGAACGCCAAATACACGTTTAAGGTCAACGACGACAAGACGACTGACAAATGTCAAACATATACTAAATTGACAAAAGATATTTCAGATATTATATTATCGTTATCGCAGCGGCACTTCCGTCAAACTTCGTTCATCGTTGCTATTGTAATAAAAATGATATCGGCTTGCATCGGGGTTTCATATGAAATCTATATTTATTTTGATGTGGTCATGTAGTGGTCCGATTAACGATTGTAGATACTGATCGAGCACTAAACGAGAATGTAATTCATATTACGAATAGGCAATGTGGGAAATTAAATAAAACCAAACTAACAAATAATAAAACTTATTTCCTGAAATTTCGGGGGGGGGGGTTGAACCCCTAGACCCCCCCTGTATACGCGCCTGGAAGAATCACTAAAATTATATCTTGAAAGTTCTGGCACTATAAAATATACAAGTCCTATTAGTCAAAATGCTATTATTGATTCGTGCAATTCAATTTTACTCAAAATAATAGTAGGCAGAGTAAATGAAGCCAAATGTTTTATATGAAACTGCAGATATAACTGACCTCGGACAAGTGTCTATATATTTTGCATTCAATATATTGATCTAAAATCACTTGAATTACATGAAGAGTTTCTTCAGTTTATTCCAACAATTGATGCATCTATCTGGAAAAGGTTTAACTCGACTTATACTTGACAATCTCAAACAATTTGGTATAGATACACAATATTTCCGGGGTCAGGGATATGATGGCTGGGAAGTGCAACGGAGTACAAGCTTATGTAATCAAAGAACATCCTTTAGTTTTCGAAATATAATATAATTATATAAGTTCCTAGTTCTTACAGTGAAATAATAACAATAATTTAAAGTACCCATAAGTAGGAATATTTCACTATAAAACAAGAATAAAATATCAAATTCAATTTCAATAAATCTAAAATATTATATTTTCATTGGGTCTGTATACGTCATTATATACGCATATATACTATAATATAATTACCTTAACTAAATTCAGAATAAGAACAGCCTTGCGCGGCGACTAGTTTTCGTTTAGCGACGGTCGGACGTCGTCCCTACTACGGCAGTACGTCATGCGCTACCACGGAATAAAGCCACGCCCATGTGCACAACTTGGCCGCCGAAGTCTGTTCTGATTCTGAATAGAGTATAGTTGAAATTTTGAATACACTATATTAATCGCAAAATCCATAAACGTATTTATTTATATATTAATATATTATTTATAGATTTTGCTGCAGTATTGACTGGCAAATCAACAAAATCAAGTAGTGACTTCAAGAAGACGGATTTCCCACCGATGCCGATGCAAGAAATGGGATTGGACTATGTGGCAACCGGTCGTTTTACGTTCTACAAAAAAAATTTATATTTTTCATTTTATACCAACAAACCTAAAAGGCCTAGACTGGTGCAGTTCATTGATACTTACGGAAATATAATTGAAGAAATTGTATGCGTTAAATAGTAATCTGGTTAGTTGGTAGAGCAGAAATCTAATTGTCTTGTTCTAGGCGTTGCTGTCAAGCACCTGCTATCAGAACCTGACGGGAAAAATTTGTGGAGTCTGGCGACGAGTATCCAAAGACTACAAGCGTTTGTTACGTGAAGAAAAGATATCCGTATCACTATTCTGGGACGCGGCTATCATCGGTGGCTCTCTTTACAGGTAAGCTAAATACTATACAATCAAAATTTAATATACATACCTAACAGTTTCCCACAGCTCTGCATGATTGCAAAGATACGTAGTCGATAAATAAATAAAATAAATAATTCTATATAATTGTATCGGGCCACTATAATTATAATTATATATGAGTATAGTATCACAGTGATTTTTTCGTACAAAACCCAAAATAATGTAGACACTAGGCAGTATTATATAACTATTGAGTGTATCTACACGCGATATAATATATGCTTGTTTTGTGTCAAAAATATCCATCAGTGTAGTTACTAGTTTATATATACGTATAAATATTACAGGCACGTATACTGAAATACAATTTTGGGGGAGGTGGGGGAGTCCATATGTAAAAAAGGTGGGTAAGTGGATGTCGCTCTGCTGTACGGTAGGTTATAAGTGGGCCACTTTAAAGGATGGTGTTAAATTTGAATATATCATTGTATAAGAAAAACGATTCTGAGCGAAAACAGCCAGTCAGCCTATGATATTAGCAAGAATATTTATTATTCGATGATATTATTGTGAATAAAGTAATTTATATATAAGCTATTTACGTGGAATCTTGTTTTAAATTTTCAATCCTTAGCTATAAAAGTTGAAAATGTTATAAATTATTAACTACAAAATAATTATTACATTTTAAATTTGATAAATTTTGTCAAAATTCGTAATTTAAATGCTTATAAAAAAAAATGTGCCTATGTATTTGTAATATTTTTCAACTGCTATTGTAACAATTTATCAGGAGCCTTGCATTAAATTTTCACGCTTTTTTACCTAACAAATACATTTTTATTGATATTTATTAAAAAAAAAACTAAAAAATATTGAAAAAAAGTCAAATTATTATCAACATTTTAGTGTGCATAGAAAATGCTAATATAAACATTCATTGAAATTTTCAAGTGTCTATAGTCATTCGTTTTTTAATTACAACAAAATAAGAAAATCGTTACAAGAGAAATCGAGTGAATATCAAATGTTGTAGAAATATAAATTTCAAACGCTCGTAATAATTTAGTTTGACTTTCTTGTAGACATCTTTTTTTTGATAAAGGTAGACAAACTTATGAGGAATCTTATATTACATTTCCAAATCCATAGCCGCAAATAGACAGTTATTTTGGGGGACTAAAGCCCTTTCTATAATATTTTCTAAAAATTATATATGCTCAGTACTAATTACTGCCTTTTGAACTGGGGGTCATGGCAGAAATGTGGGGGGACTAAGTCCCCCAAGCCCCTACCTATTTGCGCCAATGTTCAAATCTTAGATTTAAAAAGAAAATTTTTCATCAATTTCTAACTCAAAATAATTTGCAAATTGTCGTCATTTTTACGTATTTTGTCAATATTTGAACTTTAGATGCTTATAAAATAAAATTGTGACTTTGGATTTTTAATTTTATTCAACTGCCTTTGAAACAATATACTAGGAACCTTCTATTAAATTTTCAAGCTTTTTTAACCAACAAATACAATTTTATTGATATTTATAGAAAAAAAAAACTAAAAAAAATATAAACTGAAAATGTCCGTAAATTGCTCAAAATATTTGAAAAAGTATATGGTGTATTGAAAATTCTTATATAAACATTCAGTTAACATTTCATGTACCTACGGTCATTGGTTTAAGAGTTGCACCAAAAACCAAAATCGATTTTCTTGAAAACAGATTTTGCGTAAAAATTCCCGTTTTTCCTTAATTTTTGTTTTGTTTTTCACGGCGCTTTTGAAAACTACTGGAAAAATTTTACTTTTGACTCCCCAAAATACCAACTAGATTCACTTTCCTATCAGAAAAGATACCTACTATTGAAGAAAATCTAAGCATTTTTACTGTCTTAAAAAGTGATGACAGACACAAAAAAAAAAATTTAAATCAGCTCAGAATCTAAAAGACTAAAACACACATCATTGTAAAATCAATACATTCATCGCCCCGCTCAGAATCTAAAATATTTATCGTTCATGAACAAAATATTATAAATTTATCATAAGGGGTTATAACGTTATACACCAAATACTGCACGTATGACATTAATTTTTATACAAATCATAAAGGCCTATGTGGATAATGCTTTTTTTAAACATTTTTTAGATTTCGAGAGGAGCGAAAAAATGTATTATATTGATAATGATTGGATGATGTGTGAGTGTTTTTTTTTTGTCTGTCATCAACATTTGGGTACCTAGTAAAAATGCTCCAATCTTCGAGATCAAAATCTAGTTGATAGTTTTGAGATAAATTTGCATCAAATATTTATGTTCTTATAGCATTTTCCCAGAACGGTAACATTTTCGAAATGTTTTGACTCTTGTTGAGCTACTTATAGTCTTGAGAAAATTTTTCAAATTTTGCAAAATTTTTGTTAATTACTCGATAAAAACTTTTTTACCTAGTAAAAAAGCTCGAATATGTAATTCAAGGTTCCTTATAAGTTTCATTAATGGAAGTTCAAAAATATCAAAGATTCATTGGCATGATTCTGAGCGGAGTGAAAGAATTGTATTGGTTTTACAATGTGTTTTTTTTCTGTCAGCAACATTTTGAATAGTAAGCATGCTTCGATTTTTGAGATCAGCATCTTTTATGATAAAAAATTTAACATAGTTGGTACTTTTGGGAGGTAAAAGTTGAAAATCCCAAGTAATTCTAAAAAGCATCGAGAAAAACTACGGACAAATTACGAAAAACCGCCGAAAATGGGATTTTAATTTCTAACGCTTTGCTTATCACCATAGCAGCGAATAAAAATAATAATATTATAAGGACTACGCTAACCGCTCAGAATCGTTTCTCGTATACAATGGTTTATCATTGTATTCAAATATAACACATCCATTACAACTACTGTACAGCAGAGCGGTACCCACTTGTCTACCTTCTTTTTATATACATTTCAAATTCAAATTTTGACAAACTATTTTTCAGTTACAAATTTATAAAAGATATTTTTTTATAACTGACATTAGAAATTTTAATAGAAGATTCTTGACAAATTATTCTATCTGAAACCAACAAAATTAAAAGTAAAATTAATTTTTAAATAATCAATAATTTATTTATCACATTGATTGCCTATACCTACTATTATGACAACATTTTTAGTAAAGTATAATATTTTATTATGATTGCATTTGTGCTGTAAAAAAATTGTTGACCCCCCCCCCCTAGATCTTTACTCTGGATCCGTGCCTGGATAAAACCAAATCGTTTCTTTCATGAAATATTGTTTTCGTAGAATTATAGTCTGGTTGTTGCATAGATCCCTATCCCTTTATTACCTTTGCAGCACACGTCGCCAGCGACTGAAATAGCTCACTTCCCGCCATTGCCACACAATATACTATTTTGGTTAGAAATTCATAAAAGTTTTTCTTTTCATAACTAAGATAAAACATTTTAATAGAAGATTTCACATAAGTTTTTCTACCTATAACTAAAAAGTGTAATGAAACGGAACATTATTTTTTTATGAGCGTTTGAACTTGTAATTTTTACGATAGGTATTTGAAATTCAGCGGTAAATTATTGAATTCCCATTAATCGACTTTTGATATTTTGTTGTAATTCCAAAACGAATAACAGTGGACTCTTGAAATGTTCACCAACAAGTTTTTCTACCTGTTTCAAAAGTTAATTTGTATTATTTTTTTTTAACTATTAAATTTGATTATTATAAGTACCTATGCTAGGTTGACATAACGTCTCCGCTCAGAGGCGTTTTCGTGTTCAATGATTTAACATTGAATTCAAATATAACACATCCATTACAACGATATATGCTCGACAACTACTGTACAGAAGAGCGGCGGTACCCATTTGTCCACCATTATTTATTTATTTTTTTTTTTTTTTGAGGAGAGGGAATTGAACACCCCTCGCACAATGCATACGTGACTGAAATATTTTATATTATATTATATTTTGTGTACTACGTATTATTAATAAAGTTAACGTAGGTTTAGAGCGCTGGACACGGAGACATTCAGCTCGCTTCTCACGGGTGACGCCCGAGATTCCGGCGGTACGAGTATTGTGTCCATATCGACAATATCACCATCCATACACGTGCAAATCATGTTCAACGGTCCATTTACCGGCCAAGACAGCGGATCCTTTCTAGTTAAATTGAAATACGCCGGAAACGAACGCGTCATTATAGAAGAGGTAAGCTGCAATACTTTGTGACGTTCATTTATTCGACTGAAAGACGTAAAACATATACGATATTATAATCTCGCGGTTGTACACAACGATTGCAGACCATACGAGTGGACAAGCTGACGAACGGTACGGTTGTCGTCGAACTACAATCACCCGTCACATTTTCCGACCTCAACGCGTTGTCTAAACGAGACGTCGTCGTCACTCTGGAGGCCAAACAGTCGAGTTTCAAGTTGCAGGGAGTCGTGGTGCCCCGGGTGTACTGCGATCTCTACCAGACATTAGTCTCGTCCAACGGCCATCAAATAGACTCAAAAAAAGACAGGTGTGTATTATAAATTATAATAGTGATGTGCTATAATAGTTATAACCGAACGCGCCGTGTGTTTGTGAACTGTTGCGCGGTATCCATAAAATGCACTCGTGCGTTGCGTGGAATTTAATTCGCGCCTCCGTGTATACCGGGTACTATAAAAACCAAACACACGATCATTTTAAAAATACTTTTGGCATTGCATTGTGATCAATTTGGCAAAACGCGGAAAAGACGTACTTCCTCTGAAAGGGAAACTATATAATTTAGTATATTATATTATTATATTATATAGCTGGACGTCTTCAACGAAGTCGCTACCTATATTATATATACCTACCTACATTATAGTATTATTATGTATATACCAATGCATTTTGCACAAAATGAAAGTTGTAAACTGTAATGGGTTGACCATACGTGTGAATGACCTCGTGTCACTTAAATTATTCATGTGGATGACTGAAAATAGTGCAGTTGGTCGCTAATGGTAGTTGTATCCTACAATCATACTGGTTGCCAGTCGTTCACCCGAGTAAGTGCCTACGCGTACATCATGCACATTTTCGACGGGAAGATGCGAAAAGTTAAAGTAAATATTTACAATATTTTTGTTGTAAAAATGAACTCGAGTATATATAAATATAGCGTGTCATTAACAATAAAGTGCATATAATTCAAATCGTCTACATTGTTTGGTACTCTGTTTTCTACACGACCGGCTGCGGCGGCTGAGATATGTTCGGCGATTACGCTCGGAAATAAATTATTCGCTTAGCGGTTATAACTATCTGGCGTGGTTCCGATTGTTTTGAATAATGCTCTTGTTTTTAATGCGTTTTGGCAGGACCAGTGGCGTGGCTTGGGCATTTATTAATAAGGACGGAGCGTTGGAGTATCGTGTTAAATTTGACAATAACGCAGTCACTGAGTTGGCTATTGGTAAGGTTACAAAAATAGACGCACTCGATTTAACGCAATCCCATTAAACACGATCGTTTAATTTTCCTCTGCGTAATGCAGTTTCTAGCGAGTCCCGTGTGTCCGCTCTCGATATATCCGAGACTATCGTCCAAAACTGGAGCAACGGGACGGTGTTCACCGTGGGCCCGGTACACCTGGAACAGTTGTACGCCGAAGAGTTGAGCTTGTTCAGTGCGTCGTCCGGCTTTAAGAATCGATTTCTGTGGAGACCGGTGGCCGATGCCAGAGACACGCCAGGCGCGATGCTTCTGTCCAGCCCTGATGAACGGTCGATGGTGGGCATGTTATGGATGGCCGTAGACTCTGACTGTACGCTGCAATATGAAGTGAGCTTTTGCTATATTTTATTAAAATTCTATAAGCTCAACTGTGCTAATGTGCATCACTACAGTCGGCTATATTATAATTACTATATAAAACAATCAACAGGTAGTCCTATCCGGTTCTAACGTTAAAAATCGTATCTTTGAACTGTATATCGAAGACTCGCCGACTTTACTTCCCGGAGCACCAGTATTCAGAAGACTTCTCGAGGAGTTTGAGGGCCCGACGCTCGAAGGGTACACTATTGGCTTAGGCCAAGAAGAACTATTACGAATCAATGTTAATATTGTGCACGTGGACCTGTGGGATCCGAAACTGGGACAATCCATACTAAAAACAGAATGGAAATATGTTAGTTATTTTGTTGAGTAAATTTGATCGTTTCTATCTATTTACTTACTTGACATATTATTATTATCAGGTTAATGTCCCTGCAATTTGTTATGCTCGCGAAGGAGGTGCGGGCACGGGCGATAACGATTCCAACAATATACTCATGAACGATGACGAAACAGACCATCCACACACGCCACATTTAAGTTGTTTACACGGTCAAAAGTACTATCAACATGGCGCCCAATGGACATCTTCAGTAGACGAATGTTTCATGTGCAATTGCCATCATGGAAGCGTAATATGTGATCTTATAATTTGTCCAGTAGTTCAATGTACAGTGCCTTCAGCCAAACCAGGAATGTGTTGTCCAACGTGTGAAGGTAAATATAAAATACTTGAGAGTCAAGATGAGACGATGTCTGCGCAAGCATTTTAAGGGGTTTAATAAAGATAATTTTATCCGAAATCGTAGGTAGTCGTTTTCACTGTAGAGTACTGTCACATCCGCATGTTTTGTCTTCATTTTACAGAAGTAATCTGAAGTACCTACCTATAGCATATAGTAATTTACGTTGAGCAGCACCAATTTTGTGCTGTTAGTTTGATATCTTTCAGGTAGACTATTTATTACTAGAGTGCAGTTGCGAGTATCATAAAAACAATTGATGTTTCTCAAATAATTTTTAGAGACCTACCCCTCATAATACTGTTATACCGTTCTATAAAATGACCTATTTTTTCATCTATCAATTCCCACCCAACACTTGGGCCCTATGCTACACGTCACTGTTAGAGTGAATTGATTTACATGATTAAACTTTAAAGGTGAGCACATAACTTATGGTTGTCCGTTGGTTTTATCTGATATTTTTATTTTTAAGTAAATTATGAATATTTTTAAATTGTAATATTTTACATACCCCCGCTTCAAGAGGACGCTACACGCGCATGCGTTGTCTCCCAGTCTCCATCTTACAAATGCTCAACATTGTTTTGTGTGAGACAGTTATGCTCCCTCTGTATTTACCAAAATTCTACAACACATAGGGAAGAACTTTATCTGTGTCTTAGCATTTTTGTTTTTTTGATAGCACTTAACAATAACTTTTAATAATTAAAGGAAAATAACCTTATGTTCATAAAATGATAACTTCAATTGTATTTACATTACCCAAATAATAAAAATGCTACGACACAGATAAAGTTCTTCCCTATGCGTTGTGGAATTTTGGTATCTAATTCTACTATAAATATAGAGGGAGTATAGTTGTCCAGCGCAAAACAGTTTTTGCCATGTTGTAAATTTGTAAGACGGAGACAACTCATGCGGGTATAGAGTCCTCTTAAAATAAAAATATTTAAAAATACGTACAGAGGTAATATTTTTCTATTATACTGTAATTCACTTTAATGTGTCCACACAAAGCTGGTTCGACTGCACTCAAATTTTCTTTGTTTTACGTTGGTAAAACGAAGACTACACATGCAGACATCCTAGACAATTTTTGACACTATAAAAGTATAGGTTTTCACTTTTGATGTACAAAAATACGTGTGCTGGGAAACTGTTTACTGTACAAATTTTTTACATTTATTTTTCATTAGATAACACATTTGAAAATCAAAATATTTCGACAAATTCTTGCTTGCTAGCTGGACAGCAATTTCAAGCTGGCAGTAGTTGGCATCCATATCTACCTCCAAGCGGTTTTGACACTTGTACACTATGTCATTGTAATGTTAGTAATTCAAAAAATATGTTTAAAAAAAATGAATTTTAATGATTTTATTCATTTAAATTATAAATATTGTCTAGAATACATCTTTAAAAATAAAGTGCCAACGAATGGACTGTCCACCATTGGAATGTGACCAAAGAGTGGCTATCAGGCCCACAAAACGTTCCTGTTGTAAGGTTTGTCCATCCACATTGCAAACTACTTCTAAACCGACAGGCCCACTCGTTCAACTAGCCCAGGGCGACCAACAAGTCAATGGAGAGAGTGGTTCAGATTTAGAAATACTAACTAATGGTGGTTGCAGTTATCCTGTTGGAGGACCATATGAGAATGGTCAAGAATGGCATCCTAAGATATACTCACACGGTGAAGTCAAGTGCATCAATTGTAAATGCAAAGTATGTGTTAAAAAATTGTATTACTTAATGTTATTATGCATTTAAAAATCTAAAATAGTATATTTATTACAAAATCTCAAAAATGATTGTTCAGATTACATATTTTAGATTGCCAATAACTATATTATAATATTATTGTTTGTTTATATAACAAATTGCTATATTAAATTACTTATTACTATACTATATTTATATGTTTATAAATTATACAGATTATTTTAGTATAACAAATCATTATAAACACATTAATCAACATAATTGTATTCTATTTAACTGTAATGTGTTTACCTAAATTAAATTAATACTGTCCCTGTATTTCAGTTTTGAATAAAACTATGTTTCACTTCAGTATTTAATGATAATTTTTTTTCAGGATGGAAAAGTGAGATGTGACCGTAAAAAATGTCCAAAGTGGTCTTCGTGCTCAGATCCTTGTTGCAAATCTGTTTGTCGAAGACACAAACGTCAACTATTTAAATATTAAATATAAACAACACATTGTTCCTGAATAAAAAAAAAAAAAAATTAAGTGTAATAGGTGCAGAATAATTACAAACTTTTATATACAATAACGATGAGACTCCTCGTCAAATGAGCAGTCTTAGACTTATGATAATTAATATATTATTATTGTTTACCGAAATCCATAGACTGATATACATAATATATATTATTTTTCTTTTAATGGGTAGCTGATATTATGTAATTGTCAGTATTAATTTAAGAATTTTGAATGTAATTGAAAACATTTAAAAATATTAACTTACTGTAATATTGTAAATATGTATTTTTTTTTTAATTTTAAATAATAAAATTGTTGGCTGTCGTGATAGGTAATTTTTGTTCTCTTATTGAATTTTAGTAAGTCAAAAACATATTAATATTTTATTAAAAACTTGTTTTTGTTTTTAAATGTACATTTTTTTTTATACATATATAGATATATCTTAAAATTAATATTTATTTACATTATATTGTTTTACTTTAGACAGAATTTTTTATAAGTTTAATTTAATGCATGTATATTATATACAGTGTTATTGCTATATCAATCTGAAATTTTAAAATGAATTTATTAAGACACCGAAAAATTCATATGAACATTATGTTACCATGGCAACAATAAATTTATTTTAAAAAGATTATTTTTCTATTATACAATATGAATAATATATTAATTGATTTATTTCTTTTTACCTGATCACATTATTGAACTATATCTTGAACAATAAAACCGCACTCCGTCCGCATCAGTAGTAGCTCTGGTATACTTAGCTAACAGGGTATTTACATTCAATTTATCAGTAGACAATTTCCTACAAAAACACTATTTTAAATACCATTGAAACGGTCAGGTTATTATTTTAATAATACTCAAGAAATGGTTGTATTTCATTGAATGTCCATTTATTTCTGACTTGAAATAAGTGAACAATTCTTTCCAATATATCGTCTGGCAAGTCTTGTTCATTGAAATAACAAATTGTCTGTGGATGACTGGATTGATCAACAAGAACTGTACCGTCCAATTGTTTTAAATTTGTAATCATTCCTGGAGAAACGCACAATTTCAGGTAATGTGTCATATTATAATAACAATAAGGGGATCGGTGGCAGACTGTGATCTTAGCCGAAATATACCAATCAGGGGCGGACTGGCCCAGGGTGCTATACACTAAGTAGCACCCCAGGCCCCCGTTTGTATTTATGATCCGGGCCCCCGATTACCACAGTCGGTACCTATACGGTATAATACTGGTATAATACGGTATTATACAAAATAAAAAAACATATTTCAACATCTCTACAAATAAACAACATGTTATTCTTAATTTTTTTTTTATATTTACTTATAAAACTAAGGGCTCTTTCCTAATTTAGGTAGGTTTGAAAAAAAATTACGGGCCCCTAATTAATTTTGCACCCCGGGCCAAAAATAACCAGTCCGCCCCTGATACCAATCTTTATTCCATCATACTGATCAACCTAGTAATGCGATAATATTTTTTACAACTGATTTGAATTCAATATTATGTCTACTTGAGATCAGTCAGTCCACTTACTACGCACACATTTACAAAACCCGCATGCATATTGCCTATTTTGATGAACTCCTTAAAAACTGTCCACCACATATCCCCTTAAATATACAGTATTACAAATTATAAGTTTACCTTCTGGAACACTTCCTTGCCAGGCTGTCTTAAAATCAGTTAAATTAAATTTGTCACATGGACGTAAAAGTCCGACAGCCATAAATCTACACACTTTGTCTTCAATTAGTGATCTGTGTGTTTGGCCTATAAAAATACAATACATTTAATTAATATACAAACGAATATATCAATTATTTCTCGCAACCAAGTACATATTTTCAAATCTAGAATAACATTTATCATTTTTTAAATATCAGAAAAAATAAAATGATTAATTTTAAATAAAAATATAAAATAATTTGAATACCATAATGAATTAAAATGGACAACTTTTTTTATACTATCAATTTATTATTTATTTAAAAATGTTACATTATATTGTATTAAAAGTAATAATTTCTAAATATGCATTACATTTATTGAATTTATCTTACTTGGGGCTGTTCTTACAATGTCCGGTAAAGTGTATGTTACGCTAATCGATTGATAACAGATTTTATGACTGGAAGAATTCAGCTGGGTGAAATGTTGGTAAACTTTAACCGGACATTGTAAGAAGGCCCTTAGTTATTTAATGAAATTTAAAATAGAATGCTTTAAATTTATAAAAAAAAAAATGATAGCCACAAAACTTTTTAAGGCCTCTGCAAATGTGTCATTTTTAAGGAGTTGTGTTTAGGCAATTATTTCGTTTTTGCGATTACTGATCTTCTTAGTATGTGTAGTAAATGATCATTAGTGTGTGTATACTCCCCTACCATCACCCGCATCAATTTACAATACATTATTATTTCTTATCTGGTTTGTGGTCGCACGCACGCACATGCACAAGTCATATAATGTCTAGATCAAAATATTCAAAACCAGTTTATGGACGTGAAATAGCTGTCGCACTGACAAAAATTAAGGTACTTCTAGTGGTTCGATCTAAAAAATGTAAAGATGTTTGTATTGGTAAACAAGTTTACTTTGCATCGGTCGGAGCACTTCTTCAATTTTAGCAAATTCTTGATGAGAATAAATATTTTACATTTTATAAATTTATAAATTTTTAGTATTGAATATATTCAAAAATATAAAAAATATGCTCCAACCGATGCAAAGTAGACTAGTTGACCAATTAAAACATCTTTACATTTTAGATTCTAAGTGGAACGATAAATGTATTGTTTTTACAATGATGTGTGTTTTTTTATTTTTTTATTTTTGTGTCTGTCATCATGGTTTGGGGCAGTAAAAATACTTTGATTTTCTTCAACAGTATCTTGTTTGATGGGGAAGTGAATCTAGTTGGTGCATTCGGGAGGTCAAAATTTGAAATTTCCAATAGTTTTCAAAAGCGCCATGAAAACAAAAGAAAAATTAAGGAAAAACGGGAATTTTTACACAGTATCTGTTTTCGAGAAAATTGATTTTGGTTTTTTTTGTAACTTTAAAACAAATGACTGTAGATACATGAAATTTCCACTGGTTGTTTATATTTCCATTTTCTATACATGATACAATTTTCAAAATATTTTGATTTGTTTTGAACTATTTAGGGACATTTTCAGTTTCCAATATTATTAGTTTTTTTTTTTCTATGAATGTCAATAAAACTTTATTTGTTGAGTAAAAATACTTGAAAATTTAATACAAGGCTTCTTTTATATTGTTACAATGACATTTGAAAAATATTAAAAATCCTTAGTCACAGTTTTTTTTTATTAGCATTTTAAGTTCAAAAATTGACAAAATATGTAAAAATTACGAATAATCGCAAATTATTTTGTGTTAAGAATTCGCAAAAATTTTTCTTTTTAAATCTAAGATTTGAAAATGTAATACAAGATTCCTCATAATATTGTCTACCTTTATCAAAAAAAAAAATGTCTACAAGAAAGTCAAATTAAATTTTTATGAGCGTTTGAAATTCATATTTTTACAACATTTGATATTCGCTCGATTTTTCATGTGACAATATTCTTATTTTATTGTTATTAAAAAACGAATGACTGTAGATATTTGAAAATAAGTTGACTCTTTTTGAGCTGTTTACGGACATTCTCAGTTTTCAATTTGTTTAGTTTTTTTTTCTATAAATATCAATAAAGTTTTATCTGTTGGGTCGAAAAGTGTAAAAATTTAATGCAAGGCTCCTGATATATTGTTACAATAGCAGTTAAACAATATTAAAAATACATAGGCGCAATTTTTTTTTATAAGCATTTAAAGATCGAATTTCGACAAAATTTATCAAATTTAAAATTTAATAACTATTTCGTAGTTAAAAATCTATAAAATGTTCAACTTTTATATCTAAGGATTGAAATATTAAAACAAGATTCCACGTAAGTAGTTAATTATGTTACCAAAGAATCTAAAAAATACATAAGCACAGTTTATTTTTATACTCATTTTAAGTTCAAATTTAGACGAAATTACATATAAAAAACCTAGAATAACTATTTTAGTTTTTTTGTTGTGATTGTATTATTATAATATTATTCGTGGGTACTTGAAACTTCTAAAGTATATTATCATATATCTATGATAGTATCACGGTTTGTTGCTGATGTATAACGCGTTATACGTACCTAACGGATATTGTCATATGATTAATTTGGAATTTATTATAGATGCCTATTATAGGTCGATTTTTTTTTTTAATACCATAGGTATAAGTATAATATACCTTATACCCAGATTCAGTCTCCGCTCAGAATCGTTTTTCTTATACAATGATATTCTATCATTGAATTCAAATTTAATACCATCCATTATACAGTGACCCACTTGTAACCTACTATACAGCAGAGCAACATCTACTTGCCCACCTTTTTTAAATTGAATCACTATGAGTACTTTAATTTTTGTCAGTTGCTAAGGTCGTTTTGATGAAAAAATAATAAGGTTTGCAGATGCCTTAATAACTTTTTAAATGTAAAACGTTCTATAATTAATAAACTTACTTAAATTTGATGATACACACCAAGTACTATATTGATCAATAATATGTTGTAGTATTACCGGAGGCAATAATTCACCAAGAATATTGAGAGTTTCATCCATAGGTATAGTATTATAAGGCCATGACTGTTCATCAATCAAATTTAATAAAAATGATAAAGCTCTACATTCATATTCAAAATCTAGTACTCTCCAATTACCTGGGATAAATAAAGATTAAAATGAATGATTCAAAGTTCAGCATAGATTTTTTATCACTATTGAATTTTTATATTTATTTAAATTACCATCAATTTGGAATGCACCCATTTCTTTAAGAGCATCTTTTAGTTCATTATCACTGGCTTGTATTTTGGCCGATAAATGCTCAAATGTATACATTTCACTGGTTGCCAATACTTCTTTTTCAAGTTCTGATCCTTTGTAACTACAATTTTTTAGTAAATGTCTCAATTTCGTAAGACGTGGTTTACAAGGTTTCACTTCTAAGTATGTATGGAATATACCAACTACCTGCAGTAATTAATTTATAAATAATTATCATAATATTCCCAGCTTTATAAAGTAAATTACTTTTCTGCTAGTAAGTTCCATGTTGTTGAACTCTTCATCTGGAAATGTTAATTCAGGAAGTAATAAAATTGAATTTGATGTTTCAGCTTCTTTAACATCATAGGTCTTAGTCTTAGTACACAATACAGCAGATTCTTTATGATCTCCTTTGAATACCACACTATAATATTAAAAAAATAAATTATATGAAAAGGAAGTATCTATAGAATAGTTCCAAGTAGAGCTGTTAAACAATTAATAACATTTCAAAAGGATATTAAGGTTTGACTTATAAATTATGGTAGTATATAATAAAAAATGTGTAAGGATAAAGAACAATTATTTAGATAACTATGTGCATAGGCACAAATAGGGGAGGGGGGTTGGAGGATTAGCCCCCCAAAACGAATGATTTCACTACTATAATTTAAAAGTACCATAAGAGTATCAAGTATAGACCTGAGCTATAGACAGATCCCCCTCCCGAATTTCAAATACTATTTACGCTTATGACTATTTACCAATAAGTTGTAATACTAACCTAATATTACACTAAAATAAGACTCAATAAGTAGATTATTTGTAAAAATGATAGTATTAAGAATTTTATGAGGTTTTGATTCAAATTAATCCATTACAAATTTAAAGGTAAGCAGATAAGTGGATGTTGCTCTGCTGTACAGTCGCTTACATATGGGTCACTGTATAATGAATTGTATTAAATTAGAATTCAATAATATTATATCATTGTATACGAAAAACGATTCTGAGCAGGGATGGTTTGTCAGTCTGGATATTTTATATTTTACTATAGCCTGTAAGTTAAATTAATATTATAAATCACAACAAAATAACTAAAATCTTTTTTTTTTATATTTATTTTTATTCGTTTCTATGGTGATATTATCAACAAAGCGTTAGAAATTAAAATCCCATTTATAGTGGTTTTTTGTAATTTGTCGGTGGTTTTTCCCATGGCATTAAATAACTATTAAAAAAAATCGAAAAATGACCTCTCTAAAGTACCATCTTGATCCAATTTGCTAAAAGATAAGATACGTTGAAATTGAAGCACTCCTTCTAGTAGACATTTTCTAAACAGGATAAAAAAATTAAATAAACACCATTGTAAAACCACTAGATCCCTCACTCTGCTCAGAATCTAAATTAAGTAAATTTGGGAATTATGAATTTAGGTACCTTATCAATAATTTTTTACAATACCTGTCCAATTTTTTAAAATGTTGTTTAGAAAGTCCCAGTTTTAAGTAAAATGATTATAGTATTCAATTTTGGGTACAAATTAGTTATTAGTACCTTTTTTTCCCCCAGTTCAAAAACCGGGAAAGGGTGAGAACTATATATTTCAATACTGCCACCTAGTCTCGTAACGTTAGTTATAACTAATAACTAATAACTAATAACTTATTAGTACCTATGTTAATGATAATGTTGAAATGGGCGGAAATCCTTGGACAAGAACTTTCTAACTGATAATTTGAGTTATTTTATTTAACAGCAAAAATACAATTATCCGTTGTTCTAAAACTGTTTTAACGCCATCAAATGAACATACTATATATTATACGTATTGATAATTATTATTAGCAATAATAGACAAATAAACAAATAATTAATGAATATTAATTTATATCAAATCATACGTTTGACCACATTTAAGATCTGCCAGTATGTGTTCATCCAACTGCAACAATTTGTAGTTTTCAAACTTCTCTCCAAAATAAATAGGTTGTACATTTGGTTTAAGATCGTTTTCAGAAAGTTTTGCGTGCTCTATGACTTTTTTTACATCTTCAGCTGTCCTTACATAGTTACTGACAAAAGGAATACATAATTTATAAACCAGTTAAATTAATGTAATATATAGTACTTACCCAATTTCGTTTTGAGACATCTTTTCAAAGAATATAATTCAATATTAATTTAGTTACTAGGTACTAATACTAGGTTAATAGGTACTTATTTGTTATGACTTAATAATGTTAATACATATTCGTGAAAAAATGTAATTTATACTTTTAACTCAGTTGTAAGCTGTAGAATGTAATGCAGATCGTAATCCTGATTCCGTAATACATTCAATAGATATTCATGATTTCCATAATATAATCCATTGTTATATCATGATGATTAATTCATAATAATATTGTTTTAATGATAAATTAATACATTTGAGAACAATCAACAATGTGATAAATGATAATGTATTGAGATCACAAAATAGCGGGAAATTAAATCACATTGCTATCAACGACTATCACGATTTAAGATAATGTCGTGGCGACGGGGCATAGAGGCGCCGTATCGATAAATATTGAGGCGACCAATGCCTCCTTTTACAGTGTGACCATTTTCAGTGAAACAAATTATGTATAACATTGACCGTGCCCAGTCACCAGCCGGCCGGGGCCGGTGACCACCAGGCACCAATACAATGTTGTTGATGAGCACTGCGATCTAGCGGATTAATTGTCGTAGACTGCCTCTTTATTCGGGTCAATGACCGACGGTTTGGCTTCAAACTAATAAGGGCCCGTTTTACAATCATAGTTTAAACCTCGGTTACGCTTGAACCACTGATTTTACCGGCCGAATTCGGTGGTTTAACCGGAGTTCAACTATTGTAATACGGGCCCTAACACTATCAATTATATACAACGGCGCCTCTATATTACTCTATGCGACGGGGCCACGGTTGTAGATGGACACTTTTGATTGAAAATATTACCACAGTTCTATAGTCACCAGAGCGCGCTTCCTGTCCTGTGTATTCATCACGATTTAAGATAATATCTTACTATCTTAAATCGTGGTATTCATACAGTTAAATGCAAAATTAAGAATTAAAATTCTATTTTTTTTAGATTCTGAGTGAAACGAATAAACGATGAATGTATTGATTTTACAATGATGTGTGTTTTTTTTTAATTTTTTAATTGCTTTAATTTTTTTATTTATGTGTCTGTCATCACCTTTTAGGACAGTAAAAATGCTTAGATTTTCTTCAACAGTACCTTTTCTATAATAGGAAAGTGAATCTAGTTCGTACTTTGGGGGGTCAAAAGTAAAATTTTTCCAGTAGTTTTCAAAAGCGCCGTGAAAAACAAAACAAAAATTAAGGAAAAACGGAAATTTTTACGCAAAATCGATTTTCGAGAAAATTGATTTTAGTTTTTGGTGCAACTCTTAAACAAATGGCCGTAGGTACATGAAATTTTGACTGAATGTTTATACTAGCATTTTCTATACACCATTCTATACACCTTTCCAAATATTTTGACTTATTTTGAGCTCTTTACGGACATTTTCAGTTTCCATTTTTTTTAGTTTTTTTTTCTATAAATATCAATAAAATTTTATTTGTTGGTTAAAAAAGCTTGAAAATTTAATAGAAGGCTCCTAGTATATTGTTTCAAAGGTATAGATGAAAAAAATTAATAATCCATAATCACAATTTTTTTATAAGCATCTAAAGTTCAAATATTGATAAAATACGTAAAATTGACGAAAATTTGCAAAATTTTGAGTTAAGAATTCGTAAAAATTTTTCTTTTTAAATCTAAGATTTTAAAATGTAATACAAAATTCCTCATAAGTTTGTCTACCTTTATCGAAAAAAAAGATGTCTACAAGAAACTCAAATTAAATTTTTATGAGCGTTTGAAATTCATATTTTTACAACATTTGATATTCACTCGATTTCTCATGTAACGATTTCTTTATTTTGTTGTAATTAAAAAACGAATGACTATGTAAATACTTGAAAATTTCACTGAATGTTTATATTAGCATTTTCTTTTTACGATAAAATTTTGAAAATAATTTGACTCTTTTTGAGCTGTTTACGGACATGTCAGTTTTACATTTTTTTAGTTTTTTTTTCTATAAATATCAATCAAGTTTTATCTGTTGGGGCTGTTGGGCTAAAAAGTGTAAACATTTTATACAATGCTCCTGATATATTATTACAATAGCAGTTAAAAAATATTAAAAATACATAGGCGCAATTTTTTTTTATAAGCATTTAAAGATCGAATTTCGACAAAATTTATCAAATTTAAAATTGAATAACTATTTCGTAGTTAAAAAACTATAAAATGTTCAACTTTTATATCTAAGGATTGAAAATTTAAAACAAGATTCCACGTAAGTAGTTAATTCTGTAACTAAAATATCTAAAAAATACATAAGCACAGTTTATTTTTTTAGTAATTTTAAGCTCTAATTTGGACGAAATTACATATTAAAAAACCTGGAATAGGTAACTAATTTAGTTGTTTTGTTGTGATTGTATAATATTATTCGTAAGTCCATAAGCACAGAATAAATTAAATTCTGTGATCATGGTTATTAGCTATGAAACCAAGGTGGTTTATCCACCTTGTATGAAAGTATGAACCTTGAACTTGATCTGTGATTGATTATTGAACGAACTACGGAGTCAGTCGTTACCATCATAGGGGCCAGGGGGTATTATAATTCAGTACTTAATTGACACATTCTGACTTCAGATGCATAGGCGCAATTTCAACTTTTGATTTGGGGGGGTTGAATATATTAAAGGCAAGCAGACCATTACAATATAGCATTTTAAAATTGTATGTCCTATGTTTTTTTTGGGGTAGGGGGGCTACGGCAAAGTTTGGGGGGCTTTAACCCCCTCAATTTGCACCTATGTTCAGATGGTATATTCAAATTTCGAGTCATTATGATGCTATCATTAATTGACATGATAACTGATAAGCCAATAACAATTGGGTTACAAATTACAATCACTGAATCACGGACTACAATCAAGTCCGTGCCCCGTAGTTACAATTTGCAATTAATGTTCAAATAATTTTTTTTTTATAATTAACTACTGATCTCGACTCTTGAGACGCAAAGTATTATCAATTATGTAAATAATAATTAACAGTAATATTGTTGTTATTTTCTAAGCTTTTTAAAATAGATATATTATCAGTTTTGACTATTTTGTCCTATTGTTAATCTGTTGATAGAATAGATAATATAACAAATAACAATTTACAACTTTATCGATAATTTTATTTATATTGCCGTTCGCAATTTCGCATTACCTAATTATATTTGATGAAAACGAATCGGCAATAGGTTATTTGTAATTACCTAAGGGATTGTGGAAACGATGAGAAAATACCAACAGTTGCTGTTGGTGCTCGTGTCTTTTGTCAGTGTCTTTTCGCTGTTGTTGTACAGGTATGAATACATGCAACTTTTGAACGTCTTAGAAGTGCTCAACTTTTTTGGCTACACAGCCGACAACATGACGAACTGTGTTCTGCTAGAGGACAAGTTCTATGTGGATCTAGAAAACGACAATTTGTTAGCGAAACCACCTGTTTCATGGATTAAACGCGATCAGTACTATGCATACTCTGCATTCTGGTCCGCCCAACAACAGTCTGTTCATTTGCTGATTTTGGGCCCAAGATCGGCGTTCTCTGGTTACGCATGCCGTGTGTGGTTTAAAATGGCAGATCAGTTTATTTCCAAGCCGGCAAAACTTTCTTATAGCATTAGAACTAATAATCATAATCCAAATTTTCATCAATATGAGGTTCATTGCAAGCCTGACGACTTTCCTGTCAACACTGAACCATATGGAGTTTTGCTGGGAAGAGAAAATTCGTTAAAACTGTTCATACCAATTGAAGTTCAAAAAGAATCTCACGTCAAAGACGATCTGATTATGTGTATTGCACCAGATTATTCTGGCATTCCTGACACACATCTTGTAGAATTCATTGCATTTCATACATTGTTAGGTGTTCGTCATTTTATAGCATACGATATTGGCATTCACTACAAAGTTCTTCAATTTTTACGTTCAATTGCTGGCCACAGAGACTTATACAAAACTTTTTCTACACTATCTTGGCAGTTCCCTACGACAGATCTACAATTAGAAAGGTCAATTTTACAAAAAGATTGTATTCAAAGAACACAAGGTCTTGCTAAACATAGTATTTTATTATCATGGGATCAGTACTTGGCATTAAACAAGGATGAACTTAATTCTTTAAAGAATGACATTAACTATACATTTCAAATAAAGAAATGTTGTAATAATCGGCAGCTAAAAAAATCCTGGCCCATGGCTATGAAGAAAACAATATGTGAAAAGACTAACGAGACAATAAATACTATCATTGATGATCAAACAATGAAATACCAACCGCCTACAAAAATGGGATCAATACATAGGTTGGAAGAAATATGTGAAAAAATAAGTGGTAAAGATGACAAAAGTATGGCTAAGTATTTAATAAATTTTGTAAATAGTAAACTGTTGAGGTTATGGAAATCTCAATTAAAATTTTCCATTACTCATGCAACAAATAACAATATGATTAATCTGTATAAAAATTATTCTTGAATTTATTTTCGAGTGTAACATTTAAAAAGGAATTATATGCATATATTTTTTTAAAGGATATTTTATACAAAATCAAATAAATATTACTATTTTTAAATAATTAAAGTAATGTGCTGTCTTATTTTTAAATTTCAGCTTCCAAAAAACATTATAAAATAATGTAAATATATAAATTAATAAAAACAAAAAAAAACCAAGTAAAACTAAAATAATTCAACCAATACGTTGGAAAATTACAGTGTTCAACAATCCAGCTTCTGACAATGTTTGATCATTATTGTCTAATGTTTTTGGAGGGTATGATGACTGCAATTTAAATGGTGTAGAAGCAAAGCTAGCTCTTGCACTGATATAAATTGTAGTTAAGAAAAATATTCAATAAATCAAGATTAATTTCTAATAAAATATTATTGACTTAATTTAAAATTATTTAATATTTCCACAACACATAATATCTACAAAAATAATATAATATATATGTATATTATATTGATAATAATAAGTACTATTGAAAATAAAAAGCAGGTAAATGGATGTCGCTCTGCTATAAAGTAGATTAAAAGTGGGTCATTGTATAATGGTTGTATTAGACTTGAATTCAATGATATAATATCATTGTATAAGAAAAACGATTCTGAGCGGAGACGGTTTGTCAGTCTGGATATTTTATATTTTGTTATTATTTATTTTATCATGTAAGTTGAATTAATATTAAAATATTATAATTTTTTATTTGTTTCTATGGTGATAAACAAAGCGTTAGTAATTAAAATGCCATTTTTAGCGTTTTTTTCGTAATTTTCCGGTGGTTTTTCCCGTGGCATTAAATAACTATTAAGAAAATCGAAAAATGACCTCTCTAAAGTACCATCTTGATCCAATTTGCTTAAAGATAAGGTACTATATGTTGAAATCGAAACACTCCTTCTGGAAGAAATTTTGTATACAGAATATAAAAATAAAAAAAAAAAAAATAAACACCATTGTAAAAACAATAGCTTCCTCGCTCCGTTCAGAATCTAAAAACTAGGGATGGATTAAACTAAAATTGTATTTAAACTTTCAGACTTTGAAAAATATAATTAGAAGTAAAATAAAATAGTAAGTTGTTTACTTCAATAAAAAAGTAACCTGCTATCGCATTCCAACATGTGAACATGATTTTGCACAAACTATGATACTCGTAGACAATGTAGTATGTTAGATTGTTATAAAGGTTTCTTAGAAATTTAGTGTCTAATATTTATTTGGTCTACTTTATCATTTTGCAATATAGAATAGGCATAATAGAAGTATAATAAGTACATTTTTCAATAAAATAAAATAATTAGTTAATTTATTATTTTGTAATTGTTGTGGAATTTTACTTATAGATAATTGTTTAAAAATTTGAAACTTAAATTAAATCTCAAACATTTTGTGGATTCGAGAACCCATCCCTAAAAATAACACACTGTAAATCTACACAACAAGAATTTACTTACGACATCCGGATCATTATACGTGTGCAATAATTTGGTTTATTAATGATTAATACCTTTCAAATAATTTTAATTAAAAAGGATACGCTATGATGTAACGGCGAATATCTCCAATAGTATGACTATGGTTAAATGTGGCTACAATTCTTGTACCATCTACTAATCTTATCTGTAATGGAGTGGTAGGAGCGTCTGGTGTTAAAGGAACTACGGCTCGAGCGTTAACTTCATTTGCAACGCCACTGTCTGAAGTAACTTCTTTTGGGACTTCAATACCAACAACATCTGGTGCAGGGCTACAAACTCATATTTGTTAAGATGCGTATTTAATTTAATATAATTTTTAAAATTACCTTCCCAACAAATTTCCAGATCCTCCAAAAATTTTTTTTTTTGGTTTAGATGGTACATATTCTTCATATCTATGATCTTCAACACTAACATGAAGTTCATCTTCACTAGATACATTTGCCTCTTTCAAAAGTAATGGTGGAATCTCCTCTCTAAAATAGAAGAGCATAACAATCAATAATGAATTTATTTATTCAAAAACGTATGAAGTATGATGTTAAACATTGATAGTTATAGATTATATTAACTATGATTAAAAACTATCTCAACACCTTAGTTTTCAAATAATGTACCTACTCAATATATATAACTAAAAATGTAAGTATTATCAGAAACTAAAACATTAAAATGTCAATAAAATAGACAATAGACACTAAGGGCCGTTATTACAATGTCCTGCTAAATTATATTTATCTGTCAGTTAGGCTAGCGTGCAGTTAAGCGTAGCAGGGACTTTAGTGGCGAGTTTAAAACAAACCATTATTACAATGGTACCGCTAGTACTAACCATCAGTTTAATAATTCTAAACGTAACGAATATTTTCATTGGCTCATAATGAAGCAGCTGTTAATTGTTATGCGATAACCGATAATGATTAATGAAATGTTTTGTGATATTTATAATAATTATCTATAACTATAACCATTGATATTATTTTTTGGTTTTCCGTTCTGTACAAGTGCAAGACGCAATTGCCAATTACTATTATTTTACTTTGAAATTTTGAATTTTTTTCCTTCGAAAAATTAATTAAAAATGAATAAAGAAAAAAGAGAAAGGCAAGCGAATTTCACATTGTCGGAAGAAAAGTTATTGGTGGAACTTATTTTAAAATATGGTTTGGAAATACGAAATCTGTATATGAATTCATCATCTCCTAAAATATTATAATAGTTTGGCCTATCTTTATATTGCTGTGGTCTTCTACGGCCAACATTATTAACATCATCAATAAATCCAATCAAATTATTTAAATTATTCATTTTAAGTTAAATATTTTATTGTCAAAAAAATAAAAAGAACACAGCGTCACAGCACAGTTGTAGAAAATACAGCAGAAAATGAGTTGCAGAATAGATCTAACTGATAAAAAAAAAACAGCACAACAAATTCGCAAAGTACCTGTAAAAATATAAATATCCAATGCGTATACTCTATGGATTCTTCCCGCTAGCTACTTTAACGGGCAGTAAAGCTTTCCGCTTATAAAGTGACCGCTATCTCGTAGTTAGCGGTAACATTTTACGTAACGGTACATTGTAATAATGGAATATTAAAAAGCAGCCGCTAAATGTGTCCGCTACGTTAGCGCACACCTTAGCAGGACATTGTAATAACGGCCCTAAATTGTTTAGGTAAAATATTTTTAACATTAAATTACTAACCCTCTAGCTACTAGAAGTAGAAATTCTCTATTCTCTGGACGATCGATGCTGTGCAATTCACCATCATTGATAGTGAATCCTTCTTTCCATACCTTTAAAACAACTTCTTCTTGATTAGATGAACGTTTTGTAGTAGCATTAGGAGATGGAATGACTAAAATCAAAATACTTAAATATAAAACACTAATTTATAAGTAGTACAACTTAATTGTATTCAACAGACCTTCAGTGTCATTTTCAGTTTGGCCTAATTTATAACCTGTACCAAAGAAATTTGATGCACCACTGTCGTGTGTAGAGCTACTACTGCCACTGGGTGCCGAAGTACTAGCATACCTAAATAGATTTAGTATTTATATAGTTAATTTCAATATGCACTAAAATCTCAAACTCAAGAACAATTGTTTTACTTCTGTGCCGTTTGAAACATATCAGTGATAACATCAGCATTGTTGCGTGGAGGCCCAATTACTTGTTGACCACTTGTGATTGATCCCCCAGCATAGAACCTCTGACCTTCTTCATCATCACTGTCTTTATCTTCAGATTCAGCATTCTTCAAACTACTGAAAGTCATTATTCTAAAACCAAATAAAGATATTTATTGTAAGAATAGAAGTTTATCAACAGTATTCCAAATTTAGTAATGGATAATAATAATATGTCTACCAATAGATTCAGAAGAATCAAATTTAATTACCTAGATTGTGGTTGCCATTTTTTCGGTTTTGCTACTGGTTTATAACTTGATATGCTCGCTATTGGCACATCCCTATTCGAAGCAGCTGGAGGTCTCGATGAGGACTGTCCAGCATTACCGCTCGGAGGTTCGTCGTCAGTACCTTCGTCATAGAAGCTGGCCAATGCAGCCTAAAAATACACAATAAAATAATTAATATTATGAACAACAACACGAAGTACAACTTTTATTATTTTCTCTTTACATCCATACTCCAGGCGGCCGATTCTAAATAAAATTTTGCTCTTTCCAAATCTACATTAGTTATGCCAGCAAATTCGTTGACCTTGTTGCTTTGCTCTGACTCGCTCATTGTGTTATTAGACTTAGGCAGTTACAAAAATATACTATAAAGGAAATCGTGCGGCGGTACAACTGAAATACAATTTTAATATTTACATGTATTATATTTATTAACAAAAGTCAATAATCCAAACTTAGTTTGATTATCTCATACCCACAAAAAGCGCTTGTAATCAATTTTTTTTTTGTTTTTCAATTTAAAACCTTGATGTAACCTAAAATATTTGATCAGTGTAGCCAGAAAAATAGAAACACAACTACCTTTTGCTCCACATTTTTTATTCCAAATCAACTTATTCTATTGATATTATTTTCCAAATTGTACCCTTGTTCCTATATTTACATTCGTTATTTTGTTCCAATACAATATGTTAATTGTTGAAATAAATTTGTTCCAATGGTGAATGGATATTTTTTCCATAAAATAATTCATCCGATTATATAGTTTCGGTTTCACACTTTCACATATTATACATTTGTTCCAATGAACGTTAGTCTATAACTTAATTGTTTCTTGGGATCACGATGTAGAGAAGATATGAGTAGATCTTCTCTACATCGTGCTCGGGATTTATTTTTACAAAATATTTGGAATTTGGAACAAATGTTCATTAACATATAATGCGATTTGCGTATTTGTACTATTATATTATATTGTACTTCGATCTTATGATCCGTTGCAATTTAAGAATAAAATAAATAAATAAAATAAAATAATGTCTTGTAGTAAAGATAAGATAAATGAGCGGAAAAACATTTGAACTGCATTTTTTATTTATGCATAACCCTTACACTTTCAACTTATAACTCATATAGGTTAAGATATTAAGGTATAACTGTTTAACGTATTAAGATGTTATATTATGCTTATAGCTGTATGTAGTGGTATTAAAGTTTAACCGTCGCATCAGGATTTCACCAAAATGTTTCCCCCCTAAAAATAACTATGTCCCACAATTTGATAAAATACATAAAACAAAAATTAAAAGTGGTTGTACACGCTGCGTGTGGCAGTCAAGTAGCGTTGCGCGCAAGCGCATAACGTAAAATCACAAATTTTGGAGGGCTATAATTTCTAAAATAATAGTTTCTGGTAAAAACAATTTAAACCATCGTTTTAAATAAAAAAACAACAAGTCTTTTAAAAAAAAAAAACATTTGAAAATCATGAGGGTGTTGGTAAAGTGCATATTATTTTGTTCCCTACTTTATGATTCTAATTTATAGATAATCAATACATTTACAACCAAAAACTATATGGTTATGACTTATGATAACTCTGCAGGGGATGCCATGGCATATTCACGGCATCCCCCCTGAGCACGCCTATGATGGTGTCCTCTAAAGTCTTAAGAGAATATTATGAACTGTTATAAAAACTTTAAGCATAATAGTACAGACGTATAGGTACAGTATTGAATTTAAATATTTGATAAATTGTTAGTTAAACTTATTTTTTTTATGTTTTTAAGAAAATTCATACAGGCTTTTGAAATTAAGAGGGGGTAGAGTCACACTAAAATGTCGATACTAATTAACGATTTTTTTAAGTAGTCCTCTTACATTTTATAATATATATTAAAAGGTTAGATAAATAAATAATTATAAAATATATCGTGGGGGGGGATATAACATATGCTCAGCACTATCAAAACAACTCACCTCAAGTTTCTGAATGAGGCATGGGGGCATTTTAGACTTGGCCGCAATGTAGATACCACTATACTATGATTCGCTGTCTTTTTAGAGAAGCCTCTTTCTTTTTTCAGAGTTCTCTTCTCCCCATCACCCACCTAAATCATAAGTGAGTACATTCGATAATGATGTTTTATGCTTCATTTAGAAACTGATCAAGTGTTAAACAATACAAATAAAATAGGAGTCTTGATCTTTAATGTAGGAGTGCAGTGAGGTTATGAATTAAAAAATAGCAGACTTGGCCACAATATATATTTCACTACTTTATAGGCCGACTTTTTTGGGAGGGAGTTTAGAACTTGGCCTTTTTTTACCGTTAGGTTTTTGTTGGGGATATCATTTAATTTTGCGGGCTTCGGCATCGTGGACGGCGTGTTATTATTATTATTATTTTTTTTTTATATGTCGTAAATTTTCTCTTGTTACTTGTAAGACCGTTTGGGTTTCTGTTAGGGAGCTGAGAAATTGGACTCTTGAGGGTTGTCAATACCAGACAAAGATAGCCAAGTCCGATCTTTTATTTTTCGTTGTCGAGACTTTTTATATAGAATACTGAATAGTTGTTAAGTCTGGCCTATACAAAGTTCTTAGACGGTCGTGGCTTTTTCGGTAACTCCCTCTTTGGATTATACAAAATAATGATAATTCAGTGATAATAATTCCATTCAATTCATAAGAGTACGTCATTTTTCATCAATGTTTTCTTATGACGTTATCACGTAAAATTATCGTTCGTAAACCGACGAATACTATTAAAATATACTGTATTTGAATAATTATATTATATTTTGTATTTGAATAAGATAAATTTACGAAAATTTTATTATGTTTTAAAAATATATATATAACTAAGTCAACTACAAACAATTTCTTATTACCATATTGCAACGCTTTTTGAAAGTAAACGTTTATGCATGCTAAGCGCGCCACTTCATGCGTTTGAAAATACTCTGGAGCGGAATTAATTTTGAAAAAAATTTAATTTTTAGATTTTTCCCTTTAGTTACACTGTAAAACCTACCTTTGTGCCAAATTTCACGTTTTTACTCATACGGGAAGTATCTCATAATTTTGATGATCAGTGAATGAGCGAGTCAGTAACAATATTGCAAATTTTTAATCCTTCCATTTTGAAATGACACAATATTAAGGGCTCATTTTCTTACAGCGTCCTATGCTATTCGAGATTAATCTGTGTTTTAAATTTCAAAAGTTTACCTTTAGAGGAAGCAGATATATATGGGTTAGAAAAACTGGGCGAATTGGTTCGTGTAAAAATACACATTGCTGGAACTTGGCCGGGTGCACTGCCGTGTGCTCAGATATTAATTCAACTTATAGGCTACAATAAATAATATAATAACAATATCAAATAATAAAATATGCAGACTGACAAATCGTTTCCGCTTAGAATCGTTTTTCGTATACAATGATACCTATTATATCATTGAAATCAAATTTATTACAATCCATTATTCAGTGAGCCACTTATAACCTACTGCACAGCAGAGCGACATACACTTACCCGCTTTTTAATGTGATTAACAAAGTGTTAACAATTAAAATCCCATTTTTAGCGGTTTTTCGTAATTTGTCGGTGGTTTTCCCCGTGGCATTAATAAATAACTATTGAGAAAATCGAAAAATGGCCTTTTTAAAGAACCTAGTATCTTGATCCAATTTGTTACAATAAGATAGTAGATCCTATATTATGTTGAAATCGAAGCACTGCTTCTGGTAGAAATTTTGTTTACGGGATAAAAAAAAAAAAATAAACACTATAATTTTATTGTAAAACTACTGTCTAGCTTCAACCTTCCTCCGGCCACCGCTTACAATCTAAAAGAGAGTGATAAGATTTTGACCGAAAAATGATAAGAGTGGTTATACGGTGGTTACCCAGTGACCAACTTGAGGTGATTGTTCTATGCTAGTGGTGGTGTTGCAATGTTATGTCTCATAGCAAGTCAGGATATCAGAATCAGATCAACAGATCAATGCTAAAGTTGTAAATTGAGTGTTGACTATTTACATTTGACTATTAAACAATTTAACATCAGGTACCTATTAATTTATATAGTATACCTAAATATATTCAATTTTACTTTAGTGTTTAATTACTATAGTTATTTGATTATTATTTATTTGTAAATTATCTCCATCTTTTTAACCAGAAAGATAACTTACTATTATAGTAATAATACTATAATAGGAGAGACACTTATATTTTATTAAAATATAAAATATCTACTTTTGTCATCAGATATGGCTGACGCATTTGACAAACTTCGTATGATGGAAGATGAAATGAACAAGTAATTGAAAACATTTTACAATGTAATAATTTTTTTTTTTCTTAATGGTTTAATGTTTGTTTTAGATTTGAAGAAGAAATTGGGATACCCAACTATATGGATGGAACACCTGGTGCTCAATCATATGGTAATGCTGGTAATTATAAATTGATATAATATATCTCACCTCAAAGTTTATATTAGATATAATATTTTTGAAAAAATTACCTTTAAAATATATTATTAAGTTATAGAAAATACCTATTCCAATTTCCGATTAATACCTATTGAAAATTCTGGAACTGTCTGTGACGTAATAATGAAGAGAAAACAAGTCTTGTAAGTTTTGTATTCAACTTAAGACAAAGGTGCTAGTCATCAAACCGTATTTTAATTGAAATATTTATCTATATGAATAAATGAATTACTTAATTACTTAATCCTATATCATACATAATCTTTGTTTTTAAATGATTATCTTTTTTTTTAAATAATGATGATTGAAATGAAAAAAATATATCATTTAAATAATTTGAAGTCAATACCTATATTTTTCATAAAATGTATAGCAGTTTTCAGTTATTAATAAAGTAAATACTATAGTATCATAGGTTAACAGTTTAACGGTTTTAAATATTTATCAATATGATGAATCATGTTATACATTCTTAACTAGGGCCTGGAATCTGATACATTTGCATTGTTCTTTTTTTTTAATTTAATAAAATACATAGTAATTTGATATGTTGTTAAATTGTATGAATATTACAATAGTATTTTTTTAAAATATTTTGGTGATTTTATATATTTTTCTTAATGTTAAAGGCTAAGATAAATATACTATAGCTGTTTCTTATTATCGTATCATAAAAGTTGGTTGTTTTGTGGTGCACAAAATTTATATAAATACTGAGATAAATACCTAACATTTTTTTTATTATTGTTAAAGGGTATAAGATTATTTTCAGTATTATATTATCAATAGTTTAATAAATTGTCAAATATTCTAACCTGAGAAATTCTTAAATTCATAAAATAAGATACTCTATGTTATTCTTTTTATGGTTTAACGTATTAACACATTTTAAATTATTAATTACTAAGCGAACTTGGTTAACTCGAAATTGGGAAAGGCAAAAAAGTATGAGTTATTCAAGTATAATAAAATAATAAAAAGTTCTAGGAACCAGGAAAAACTTCAAGGTATCAGAGATTTCGAGTCAACCAAGATCGACTGTATTAATAAAATTAGACTTAGTGGTAATTATAATAATAAAGAATAATGAATAAAAAAATCTGAGGAAGTTAAACAGCTGTATAGAAGGTGTCTAGTATTCTTTGTCATTGAGTACTTAATACTATTTAACTATTTGGGTAACATAGTTAAAATAAAATTGGGTAACACTTGTAAACATTACAAATTTGTGTCACCAAATTTTACCACTGATTATCTCTTAAAGACCACAGTCATAATTATTGCCAGGCATATAAGTAATTTATTTATGAAATAGTAGCAGACTTTGAGGTGCTAGTTCGGTATGCGCTCTACAGACAAGTTTCTGTTTTGGTATGCGCTCTACGCCTCTACATACCTACGTCGTTTTTATTTTATTACTTTCCGGATGAGCTCTATACGTCGTTTTTATTTTATTATTTTCCGGATGAGCTCTATACGCCGTTTTTATTTTATTATTTTATTATTGGCTTTCATTCACGTTCTGGATGTCTTCTAGCATGGCAAGAAAAAGGTCCGGCCTGTCTCGACGGTAAAGTCGCCAGCAATAATGGTCAAGATGAGACTGCAAATGACTTAAAGGAACACCTCTCATTTCCTTTAATAATTTAATTTTTGCATCTAACCATGACCATGCAAAAAAAGTGTGGGCTCCTGTATTTGCATCGACACATGACATTTGGTAATTTACCGTATTGTGTACAAAACCACGGCTTGTGAGACACCTATATGCAGCCCATTCATCAGAATGAATTTCTGATTCTGCCTCGCATTCACGTTCTATTATCGGTAGCAGTGTTTCTCGATTGTGTCGACGAACATAAAAATAACGGCAATCGTTTCCATTTTTTAAACCAAATACCCAGGGGCCATCTACTTGTGCACCATGATTTCGGTTATTAATACAACATTTATATCTCTCAAGGAGGGAGGAGCGTCTCCAGCTAATAATCTACTCCTATTGTACTTCCTTCGGCCAGAGAAACGAGCTTCGTCAATTTGAATTGGATTTTGTGCATTTCCAACCATTTTTCTTTTTGTCTTCAAAACAGCTGTACATACTTCTCTGCACATATTAAACCCATCGGTAGCACACTGCTTGCTTCTTCCCGTACGATCCATTACCATTTGTGTAGGCAATTCCAATACAAACATAAATACAAGTTCCACAATTTCCATTAAGTCTTAACCCACAGTTGCAACGTTGGCTCAAGTCAGTAAAATGAAAAAATCTGCTGCCAGCTCGTGCTGATCTTGTTGTCTGACAGCCTCTTTTTGGACACTGAAAATGGACATCCATTCCCCATCACAGCATTTCCGTCGTTTTACTTGCATTTCTGTGTCGCATTTATGACAAGGGACGTTGTCTTCGGCACTTTTCAACAATCCTTTCTCAACTAGAAAACCATGACACATGATCTCATTTGCCACTACTATAGTATAAAACTTACGAAATCACAGCCATCACAATTAACAAATAATACACAAAAAAAAAACAAAATATTTTACTCGTAATGATGCTCGTAAGCGCTGGAAAACGACTGTAATAAAACTTGCAGTAGGTAATAGAATTTAAGGTACTGAAAATCAAAGATAAGATAATAAAGTCGAAAGAAAAACCCAACATATTATGTATAAAAATGAGGCAGATAACGCATGACCAACCTAGTGTAGAACGGCAAAACCTGTAGAGCGCATACCGAATTAGCACCGACTTTGATCGGTCCCTGCCATCAATACCTATAGATAAAACCTAAGCCATTATTCCCTGTTATTTAAAGCATCTTTTTAAAATACTTTCAAGTCATCTAGTTCTGGGCCCTAGTCATAACAATTCAAAATAATAAAATTAATAATGATTGTCCGGTGCTAGTAGGTGCTACGTAGGTATGTAGAGGCGTAGACCGCATACCAAAACAGAAACTTGTCTGTAGAGCGCATACCGAACTATCACCGATTGTCCTAATTTGTTTAATGTTATTTATTCATTTATTATTTATTAGCAATTAACTTATTTAAGTACTATTATATTATATTATATATTTTGTTTAGATAATTATTCAATGATGGGACAACAAAATACAATTACCTCCCAAGGATATAATAATATGCGACCATCGTTCTCTAACAACCAAATGCTATTACAGCAACCTCAACGGAGATTTAATGTCAAAGTAGACAAAACAATTGGTCCTGTTATTCTCAGGTATATATTGATTGTTTCTTTTCAGTTTCCAGTAGACATTAATTAACGGTTTTATTATTCTAACCTCTAATATAAATGTCATTATAATATGCAAGTATGCCATTAAAAAATAAGGTAATAGTAATATTATCTTTTATAAATACTTAATTGCTACTTAATATTTTCTTAAATCTACTTTATTATATAATTATTTGAAATTTATTATTATACACTAGTAAATTTTATAATGTTGACAATAGCTGTTGACAATATACAGATTTGTTATTTATTCCTTGACTTAATTAAATTTTATTGTAGCCATATAGACTGTAAAATAAAAATAATTGTTTGCAATTTTATCAATGTAAGATTAAATAATTTCATTAAAAATTTATTATTTATAAGAAAAAAAATTATGATTAATAACAATATTATGTGTTTGTAATAGAAGAAGATAGTAATAGTAAAATCCCATTTACATTTAAATTTGTTTCTACCAATATGATATACAAATATATATATTTTTAAAATTAAACTCATGTATTTTAGTGGTGCTCCCAAACTGTATACATCTAAACCTGAACCACCTCAACTACCCTCAAATGATTTGATGATTAAAGCAGAAGATATATTAAAAATGACTACAAGCATCAATCCGTTAAAAAAAGAATCTAAGAAGCCACAACCCACAATATTGCCTGGTAAAGAAATGGCAGAGGCTGTTAAAGCAACATCTAAAACAGTTGTGGTATCAGCTGGAGGTAATGCTGTTGCCGCAGCTGAATGTGCTGCGTCAATTCCAAATCAATCTGCCAAAAGCAAAGGAAAAAAAAATAAGAAGTTTATACGAACTTCTGGAGGACAAGTATGGGAAGATCAAACGCTATCTGAATGGGACGAAGGTATGCCTTTTAAGTATTAATAAACTGTAGCTATCAATTATATATATTTTCAAGTACAGTAGAATCCGCTTAAAGGGGACACCTGCTTAATGAGGACATTAATGACAGGCCCGAATGAATGTATTGTATGTAAAATTCTTTGGTTAATCGAGACAGTCTGGATAATGGGGAAAAATAGGTCACCGCCCGATGTGTCCCAATTAAGCGGATTCGACTGTACAAATAAAAGTATATATATATTTTTGATTTGGAATAGGTGATCTAAATTTAAATTTTGTTTTCAGACGATTTTCGATTGTTTTGTGGGGATTTAGGCAATGATGTCACTGATGAATTATTAGCTCGAACGTTTAGTCGATATCCTTCATTCCAAAAAGCCCGTGTAGTACGTGATCGCCGCACTATGAAAACCCGAGGTTTTGGGTTTGTATCGTTCAAAGACCCAGCAGACTTTATTAAGGCTACAAAAGAACTCAATGGTATTGATTTTTTTTTCCTTTTTTTATTTCTCAATATTTTTAAATACTTTATACATTTTTCTTTTTATTAGGTCGATATGTGGGTAGTAGACCAATAAAACTACGGAAGAGTATGTGGAAAAATAGAAGTTTGGAAGTAACTAAAAAGAAGGAGAAAGAAAAGGCTGCACTCATTAATTTATTGACGGGTCAATCTTCATAACAATGATTTTATATTCTTACCATAAAAGTCAACTAAATAATATTTCTGTACAATTGTAAGCAGATAATATGCTTTTATTTGACTTTTAGTACTTACCTTTTCAATAAGATCTTGCTCTTATGATTTAAAAATAAAAATGTATACAGCAATTGTAAGTGTTTTAATGTTAAACAAATAAAATATTAAAGTATTAAAAATAAATTTGTAGTTCAAATTAATAACGATTTGACCTAATCAATTTACAATAAACTTAAATAGTTATAAACATTAAGTTATTCAACAAATTATTATACAAAAGAATAGATAGGAATAGGTATTATTGAAAAGATGAAATACACAGTAGAAATATTGTCAAAACTAGTTTTATAGTGTTAAAACAACATATTATATATAATTAAAAAATAACAGTACACTTCATTTATTCAAATACACATAGTTTATATATTTTTTAGCATGTACATTTTAAGTTAGATTTTTTCAGTACATGTATTTGTTAAGCTTATGATAATATGATGTATTCCAACTATGGACTATGTGAAATAGATGCGGACTGAGTATAAAAAAAAATCCAGAATATTATTGAGTTTTGTACATCATTATTTTTTTATACATAAAACTGTACAACTTATTTCTTCAACAATAACTTTTAACGATTCTTATTTTAATATAGACGACTACAATAAATATTTTGGTATGTAAGAGAATATGTATCATTGTCAGTTAAAGATGATGAGAATAAAATAAATTAAGTAAAACTATTAAATATGTGTAGGCATAATATCATAACTACAACATTCATTCGTAGAAGGGACAATTTTTTTCAAAATAAAGTAATAAATAAACTTAAAAAATTTAAACGTGCAACAAAAAAAGAAAAGATAATAATAAAACAGTAATATACAAAGACTATCATAAGAAAAAATAATTTTAAAACGAAACATAAAATCACAGATTTCGATTAATTTGTCAATAATAATTAATAAATGATTTTCTTAAATTTTAATACACGATAGTAATGTTCTAACAAGTAACATCTTATTAGCTTTAAAAATATAAAATATACAGTCTAAATTGTATTTGTTAATACAATTGAATATTTTGATTATATACATAATATGTTAAATATAATATAATATTTATACAGGTATATCACTCTATTTCCAGCTCTATTTAAAAAAAATATTTCGGTGGTTGATATTTGAAAATAACTTTAAAAAACAAAATTACATATCATACATTGTAGTATTGCTAGAAAAAATTTATTTTTCCAGACAGTTTTTCAAATTTTACAAAAACCAATGGTCTGTATTTTAAAAATAATTTTGTAATAAGTAAAAAAAATTAACACAACAATTTTAAGTCTCAATATAACACGTAAAATGTCAAAACAGTAATTTCAAATATCATTAAGTTTTTTCATAAAATATCTATGATGTTAATTTGATATTTAACATAATAATATACATACATATATATATTTACAATGATTATGCTGGGTTGCATGAAAAATGTATTAATTTAACGGTTAAATAAAATTGAATGACACTCATGGGCCAGTAAATCAGATTCATTAAATGTTTAGTGATTGTTCATGCAACCTAGCATTAGACAGGTAATACTTAAACATTAGTAATCTAATAAATTAGATGGTAAATTCAATAAGCATTAGACATAACTAGACCTAAAAAAAAATATCATGGGCTGAATTTTAAAATAAATATTTCTGTTACTTGATCATAAAAAAGTACGTACAGAGAATATTAAGTTATTCACATTCAAAAAAAAATTTAAATCATTTTCAGCTGAAGTTCTTAAGAATTTCATTCTGTATTTGGTTTGTGAAAAAAAAGGGTATTGAATATTTAAAGCACTTAAAAATATAATATTTAATTAATTCAATTGTTTCTTTTATTAAATACAAATATGTTAAATTTATTAGTGATTTCTTAAAATTCTGATACCTGCCAACTTGATAAAACAAATATTTTGGTATTGAAAATGATATCTAAACATTATTCATTAAACATAAAATAAAAAAAATAACTAATTTGTTTGACTTACAATTTAGGGAATAATTTTTTAAATGTACTGTAAATGTATTGAAAAAAAATAATTCAGATATTGATTATTATTTTTAACTCTTAATTAGAAGCTGTTCTCTTATACTTGAGGTAAAGATTTAGGAAATTTGAGGAAACAGAAAAAAGCTGACTATTAAATTAAAAAGAATATATTCTCAAGAACTTTGTTTAACGATTGTTAATTTTTTTTTTTAACAAACATTAACATACACAAAATAATATTTATAAAATATGTCTCGATCAGAGGAACTATTACATTGCAATAATATATAATAACCTAACTTATTTAGGAAATATTATACAGCTTTTAAAATTACAGATTGTAGTTTCTCTTAAACAACACAATATTTTTATTATTATTTTTAAATTTTTTTATAGGAACTTGTTTTGATGGCCAAGATGTGCATCATTACCTTGTGGTTGGATTTCTTGTGCCAAATATTTGCTTATGATATTGTATCCTAAAAAAAAAAAAAATGTTTTTTGTTAAAAAAAATTAAACATTTTAAATTCAAAACGTTGTTAAATTACTTACATCTAGGAAATGAATGTTCAATGGAGTACATATTTGGTGAGTCAGAAGCATTGGATATAGTCTTTCTTTCGTCTGCTGAATTATCAGACCAATCCACTACGTTACTACTTGAAATACAATGAACCATTGGTTGTCTATTTTGCATATCAGATAATGTTGACGATGGTGATAATGCAGCATCCAAATCAGCTGTTATAGAACTTGAAGGCATTTCTGGTTTAGCTGAAGGACTTTGTCCACTCACAGGACTTAAAGTTGTTGTATCAGGTGGGCTACCAACATAAGCATTACGGTTTGTAGCAACAATTAGGGCAGGTGTAGATGAAATCTGTAACACTTGTTGTCCAGCAGCAGTTTGAGTAGACACAGAGTGTTTAGCAAATTTAGAATTTTTATCAGAATTTGTTGTAGTAATAATGAAATTCCCTGATGAATTGGTTTTTTCAAGAATGAAGTTTCCACAAAGCTGTTTATCGCCAGACGTTGGACTTGTAATTATAAAACTTTGGGTCTGTTTCTCAGAATTCATATTATTTAAAATAAAATGTGTGCCACCAGAATGTTGCTTATCTTTAGGACTCAGAATAAACCCTTGTTGTTTATTATCGGCAATAATATAATTTTGACCTTGTTTTTCATTTATAATTAAATTGCCTTGCTCGTTGCCTTGTTGACCAGATACCATGGTCATCTGCTGTTGAACAATGGTTGTGTTTTGTTGAACTACAGTGGTATTTTCTTGATTTTGTTGAATAGAACATGGTACTACATGTATGTAATCATTTTGCTGTTGATTCCTATTCTGGTTTTGTGACTGATTAGGGCTCAAGCTAGCTAAAATAGGGCTCAATTGGCCAACACTATTTACGATAAATTGATTACTTTGTTGTGCTCTTTGTTGTGTTTGAGGGGTCCTTAAAACCATTCCAGTAGGTAATAAATTTTGACCAGTATTAGAAAATGGGGATATAACATTTAATTGTACTGCATCTTGTAGAATGGAATTGTCGGCCATAACTACACCACCTAAATTTGCTGGTACAATGAACTGTTGGATAGATGGAATATTATGAACAAGACTAACAGGTTGTATCACATTTGTAATCAGTTGTTGGTTACCATATTGGGTGGTTTTATTTGGTAGTATTAATGTTTGAACAACAGGCTGATTAAAGTTTTGCTGTTGAGGTTGTAACAATACATTAGAATTATTCTGATGATTAGGAGATATTTGTGGTGATTTTCGTTTTTTAGAATTAATAGTTTTACGTTTGGAATCTGGCGGAGATAATAGATTTGAGCCTCTTGGTGAAAATGCTCCACTATTATCTATATTTCCTGTAGCAACAGCAAGTTGAGGTACCTGTACTTGATCAACAGTCATAACATTTCCTGGCTGAAGTAGTAAGGTACTTTGACCTCCCTGTAAAGTATTTACAAGGACAGTAGGTTGTTGTTGCACTGTTGAAAGAACTTGAGAACTATTAGGTGATTGTATTTTAGTTGACGCCATTATAAATTGTCCATTACTTGTCAATAATATATGGCTCGGTTGAATACTTGATTTTTCTGAAGATGTAGGAACTTGTATGCTACTTACAACACTTTGTACCATTTCTAAAGGTGTTTTGGATGTGACTGGTTGTTGTCGACTAGGTGGTAATACTTGGTCTTCAGATGTGTTCACTGTTACGACAGATGTGTTGGCTCTACCGGCCAGCACTGAAGTAATTGTATTTGAACTAGCTGTTCGACCACTAGCCATTGTTGTAACATTTGTTGTGTACCTAGGTTTTTCTTGTCTATATGGTCTTGCAGGAGGAGATAATGGTGAAAATGAATTGGTACTTATTGTATTATTCAGTAGAGCTGTCTGTTGTGCTAAATAGCCGCTTGGATCATCCAAAAATGATGGGTAACTGTCCTCTTCAGATGGAGACTTAGATTTTCTACCAAAGTTAACAGTTTTAGTAGATTGTTTAAGTGGCTTTCGATTTTTTTCTTCTACTCTAGAAACTTGGGGAATATGATGATGGATAGGAGGTACTCGATCCTCAACTACTTGTTTAGAACATTCTTCTTGCGATATTTGTTGTTGCAGTATATGTTGTTGTTGCTGTATTTGTTGTTGTTGCTGTATTTGTTGTTGCTGTATTTGTTGTTGATGTATTTGTTGTTGCTGTATTTGTTGTTGCTGTATTTGTTGTTGCGGTATTTGTTGTTGCTGTATTTGTTGTTGCGGTATTTGTTGTTGCGGTATTTGTTGTTGCTGTATTTGTTGTTGCGGTATTTGTTGTTGCTGTATTTGTTGATGTTTATTAAGCTGCCAGGGAGGTGTGGATTTATGTTGAGGTCTTGATTGTTTTGTAATTGATTGTTGTATATTTTGTGTATTTATTTGTTGTTGTACTTGTTTAACTTGTGGAGTTTGTGGTCTTGTCTGTGGAACCTCAACAGGACTTTGGTTATTAATTGGAGTACAAACATTATTTTTTAAGTTACAATCCATACGATGATGGCACTGTGACTGAGGTTGAGGCTCATATTCATACTGTGATGGATATTCTTGTGTTGGATTATTTCTATTATCTGGATAAGATTCTGTATAATTATTTTGATCTTGGTACATATCAGGATAATATTCATGATTTGTAGATTCATTCTGTCGTATAGGCTGTGACTGTGGTTGCTGTTGATATGAGTTTATTTGGTTACCATAACTAGGGTTTTGATCACTCGAATTACAATAGTGTCCACAATGACTAGAACAATTGAAACGGCAACTCCCTTGAGTTCTTAGACTATCATAATTATTATATTGCATCTGTTCTGTTTGGTACATACTATGCGTATTTTTTTGATAATATTCTTGTGATGCCATTTCATTTTGATAATGTTGGTGATGTGGTTGACACGAAGAGTCCGGTTGTAATGCAGTTGTTTCATGAGATCTACATTGAGGGGAGTTATACCTATAACCGTTTCGATATGATTGTTCATATCCAAGGTCTTGCTGGTATGAATGGTTTGGGTAGTGAGGAACTCTTGGATTTCCCAAACCCATCGATTGGGATTGGGTATTTGGTATCATTGTTCCTTGAGGATTGGGCATTACATTTTCTTGAGAATTTGGCATCACTGTTCCTTGAAGATTTAACATCATTGCACTTTGAGAACTAGGCATAATTGGTCCTTGGGAATTTGACATCACAGATGAACTTTGGTTTAGTATTGGTGGGGTTTGAGGATTTGGCACTACATGCTGCATACCTTGTGACATTACTTCTGGTCCTTGAGTATTTAACATAGGTTGTGGAGATTGAGGATTTAACATTGCAGATGTTCCTTGAGATGAAAATCTTATTTGACTAGGAACAGTAGATTGATCTGGCCATTGCATCTACAAAAATACAAATTATACATTATTAACATATTATTTCAAAAACGTATATCTAATAATAATATACAGAATTATTAATAAAGTCTCACTTGATGAGAATTTGAAACTTGTGAGAAGTTTTCTTTTCCGGCTTTTTCACCTTCATAAAGAGGAAATGAATATTGTTGTTGGACACCAGAAAGTTTTCTTTTTTTTCGATTTTCTGCCATTTCTAAGGAATATTTGCTAAATCTATTTTCGGGATTGTTAAACATCATTTTTCTCTTGTGATTGCAAAGATTGGTCATTGTGTTGAGGCCCGACGTAGGTTTCGTCATTACCTATAATTTAATTACATATAAATCTATATTATATATGTTTTGTACATACACGTTATAACTTATATTTAAATATGATGATGTATTTGATATATGTGAATAATTGGATAAAAGATTTATATAAGTATGTAATAGCTTTACAAATAAATATGTGGGAGTGTCACCTTGGGGAATTTTTTGGAGGATAGTAGACTTGTCAAGGACAAGATTTGTGAATGGTTAATGGCTACGCCTTGATAATAATTATGACATTTCATAAATGAAAAAAAAAAATCAAGGTCAAATATCAAATAAATCATTATATGCATGTGTGTAAACAAATGTAAAGATCGTGAGAATCGTTAAATATTTCATGACGTCTATACATTCCTTTTATTTATGGCAAAATGTATTTGATAAAAATTAACCAAAAACTATTGCAACGAATTTATAGTAGAAATTTAAATTTATTAGGTAAATGTTTTCAATGTTTCTGCATTATCTCTATTATCTAATCAGTACGGCAAAATAATTTAACAATGTAAAAAATAACAACTACAATCTATTAATAATAACTTATGTGGTTGAAAATAACCACTTACCTAACAGAAAATAACGAGTAAGAAAAAAGTAATAATAATAACATACGAATAGAAATGTGTTACCAATCTTATCCATAAATCATAAATAAATAGTAAATGCTTAAAATAGGCCAATATTAAATAATAACTTTTAACTTCAATGAACGTCATTAATGTGTTATGGGATCAATTGCATGTATAGGTACAAATTGTGCAAATTGTACATAAGGTAAAAGTTATTATTCGCTACTATTTAGTTATAACTTAAGTTATTTATTATTTTATTAGTATTGTTAAAGTTAAAAAATAAAATTGTTTTAATTACATTTAAAAAAAAAACTTTGTTTAATGAATCATATTATGTCAAATTGTATGACAACAATTTAAAACCTCAAAGCTGGCGCTCGTTTGCAAATTATTAATAGCATGTTTAATACAGTGTATATTTTTATCGTGCGAGCGCTTTGGACGGGTCCCAAAAAATATCATCAAACCAGCAGAATTTGGTTTGTTTCACTTTGTCCAAACCCAAAATGAACAACAACATTAGACGATAATTACCACTTAACAAACATCTACACAATATGTAGGGGAAAACAGTAAGAACTCAACAGTTTCGGTCTGCCAGTCACAGACATCTTGGTAATTCGATTGTTGTTTTAAAAATTCGTTTCCGTTGAAGCTAAATATTCAAAAGAAATATAACATGACCTTCATGGTACTTGATCACAATATATTGTAGGTCTTAATAGTTAATTGTGTATTAAAAATATTAGCATTTTTAAATAATTAATTAAATAATACTAACCAACCATTGTCATCTTTCAACAGATTTTGTATTATTAACTAGGATACCCAGTGGATCTCAAATTGTTTAGTCAGTCTAAAAAAAGTTACTTCTTAACCGACACAAATCTCTATTATACATAAACTATGTTATTACTATTTATTATTAAAATTTACAATGCTATAGATAGAATTTAAGATTATTTTTTTCAGTAACGTGTTTATAAGAGGGGGATTTAATATATTTACATTTAAAAGTATTAGAGAATATACCGTCTTTGTTTGAGAGGACTTATAAGTAATAAGCTGCCCTATTATTGAAATACTGTTTAATTTTGTAAATAAATTATAAATTATAATTATTAAAAAATGGATTTTAATACATTTCGTCAAGACGCGTCAAATTTTTTTTAAATCGGTTTAGAATTAAGGTGCAGCATCCACTGTTTTCGTAGTGATGTAAAATTGTAGTACAAATATAATATACGTTTACTATATAGTTCTACTAAAATTTTATATCAAATAAATTATAATTATATAATGTTAGAAGTAGGTATACAAATTATATTTCATCAAAATATATTGAAGTATATGATGTCTAAAATAGGTTATCAATGGCTAATTTATGGAAACACTTCAATATTGTAAATCAGAGTCAATGTTTACTTTTCAATTGTATTGATGAACACACATAAATGATATTTTATTAATAAAATTACATTAAAATGGAGTATACTAGGAGTCGGTACCGGTATACGGAGAACTGAGCTTTAGTTATTTTTTTTGGTATAAATAACATAATAAACGAATTATACGATACTATACAAAGAACTTCATAATTAACATCAGGGAGACCGGTTTTCTTAGAGCTTAAGCATAAACCGGTTCTCTTGACGTCTACTAGTAAATGAATTATATATTTTATATTATAGTTAGTTTTTTTTTTTTTGGAGCATGGTCTCCAAAATTTCAATATAAAGCTTTATCGGAAAGTTATAGTTTTATAATATTGTTTGTTTATTCACTAGCTTTAGAAATCATGACAAAATAAATTCATTTTTTTAATTATAAATAATAATTTTAACTTGATTAGAATTGTTAGTACTTATGTATTTATTAATCGACGACTGTTAATAAAATTATATTTATTCCATCAAAATTATGTATACATTTACAAATATATAATTATTTTGACCTCAAAAATATTATCACATAAACTATGACTAAAAAGTTTAAAATTAAAAAAATTTGAATTCAATAAAAAGTTATTGATGGTGTGATCTAAATTAAAAGACTGATGAGCGATGGTTAAGAAATATAATTAAATTAATTAATGTAAAGCGTTTTTTTGTATCTAGAAAGTTGATAAATTAAATAACAATCAAATGCTTCAGAACTTTCTAGACAATATTATACAAGTTGTGTCATATTTTACTCATGAATGATAATTTTTAAATATGACAAATGAGCAGCAACCACGTAATTTTGTGTTACATTTTAAAAGAGTACGTGCAACCGACCGTTCAGTACAATGTTTAATATTAAAATTGTACAACTATTCGTATTATAATTTATATCAAATATTTATTATGTTTTTTAACATTATAAAATAATGATAAATATGCACGATATACATGATAAATTGTAATACTAAGGGCCAGTTGTAACGTCTACAGTTAAACTTCGATTAAGCTTAATCAGCTGATAACAGATATTTAACCGGGAAAATTCGGCCGATTAAACTTCGGTTAACTTTAATCAGAGATGGTATAACTGGCCCTTAAAGTGTACACCGTAGGGCGTGGATACTGTGGTAATGTGGTAACTAAGTGTTATTATCATTATTAAATTATATTACTACAAAGATTTGTTTGTGGAAATTTAGTCCCATACTACATGTACACTGTGATTGATAAATTACAATTTATTATTAAGCGATATTTATTATTTTAGAGATGAGAATTCTGAAGAAGTTTTGAGTTAAAGTTTTATTATACTTTATGCATATAATAAACATGTTGGCGTCGACTTTTCATTTTTAACTAAATACTGTAATTTATATTTACACATAATTTTTAAAATGTTATTACTTAAATTATTATACATCTAATATAAAAAAAATTGACCTTGTATTTCTCTACTTGTTTTATATCTTGAATAAATTATTGGAATTAGAATAATACAAATATTGTAATGTTTAAATTTAAATACAAATTGTAAATCACTTGAACAGTTGTACCTATATTTACTATACAGTAAACAGTTATTACTTATTAAATTCATATTATTCAAATTAAATAACAATCAGGTTCTCTCTTCCATGTTTAGAAAGTTTTAAAGAAATCAGTGACATACGCTTTTAAAAAAATATTTAAATAAAGTAGTCTAAAAATATTCTAAAAAAAAAAAAAAACATCTCATTAGTCACAAGCTCATACGCACCTATTAACACAATACATCCAGCATATTAAATTGTATAACTCATTGCATAAAGATATACCTAAACATCTAATTAAGAGGACGTCACACCCGCATGTGTTGTCTCCGTCTTACCAGTACACACGTACGACATAAACAAAACGCGTTAACCCAGTCTGAGTAGAACTAGCTCAATTTTGGTTAGAATAAAAACACCTATAACAAAATTAAAATATGAAGATATTTTTAAGGGCAAGACGATAAGTTTTTTTAAAAAATTTTAATTTTGAAAAGTTAAAAGTATTTGTTGAAATGTATGTTATTTCTAAACAATATAATGAACGTTATATTGGGTATAATGGAAAAAACTCAATGACTTGCCCCAGAAATATTGTCACATTTCAATTTTATATAAGTATTTTTACTCAAGAACCAAAATTGAGTGATTTATACTCGTAAACGCGTTTTGTCTATATCGTACATGTGTAAGGCGAAGACAACACATGCGGGCGTGACGTCCTCTTAATACAATGACATAGGTAACTATACTAGTTAATAATCACAAAAGTAACCCGTATGTGTTACATCCAGTTTGTAAATATGTATTAAACTTGGTATTGCTAAAACAATTATTGCCAAAGCGGGAATGAAGTAAATTAAAACTTTATATTTATATTTCCGCGATGAAAAAAAGAAGTTACCCTTTTATGGGACGGGTATATCCGATATCGTATATGCATAAAGATTTCATTATAGACAACTAGTATCATGTAATATTTAAAAACAAAATAAATATAAAATATCAAAATAATGTTTTTCCAACAAACATGTCGATAGTAAGGAAAACTCTGTCTTAAGACACTAGTGAGTTATGAATACAGGAATCTTAAATTTACGATTTACGATAACTTAATTACGTATTTACTCTACATTCAAAAAAATATTACACTATTAAATATTCAAATCTTATTATATGGTATAAGTTTATTAAGAAAAAATAATCTACTCATCACCGCATAAGTTAACTTTTATAATAAAAAATTAATAAGATAAAATATATATAACGATTGGAAATGCATAGGTACGTCATAACTGATAACTATAAAATAATAATTATTAAGCGTGTAAAAATAATAACAAGCGCATTGTCTGTGCACACGATTATGCTGTCTAAATTACGGCATTAGTTTAGGAACCAGCGACTCACACCTGGTAATACTTATATATGCTATAGCTGACACCTGCCGCCTAACTGCTGCCATATGACGTGTTGATGGGTATGCAAAGAAGGCGCATACACAAAATTATATGTGCGTGTGCAGTAATATGCTCAAACTTTCCCGTTAAATAACATAAAATTAAGAAGTTAAATGTTTAACAAATTCTATACCAAAGTTCTCAGGTTGAACATAAACTTAACTTCACTAATGACTCAAATACGAAAATACAAAATTAATTTAAAAGAAAGTTTCTAATTAGCATAGGTACATAAGTTATTCTTTTCTGCTATTATTATTATTATTGATATAAATTATAAATATAAAAACCAATTTAAATAGGACATTTTTTCACAATGCTTCCTCCTATAATTCCAACAATACATAAACATGTACTATTAAATTATATAAATTAATACTTGACTCACAAAATTATGAATTTTCATGCCTTAATCTAGTTTTGATAGTATATGTATATCTGTATAATATATACCATCATATATATAGAGATTAGTTACAATAATAAGTCATAACCAATATATACTAAATAATATAAAGCTAGCAGTTATTTAAAAATGTATTATATAATAGTTATTTACTATGTAAGTACCTATAAGGTTCATGTTTTTACTAACATAACAATTACTGAAACTAAATTGTGTTAATAATCCAGTTCTGTTTAGCATGAGTATTTTATATAACATTGATTATCAAATATAGACAACAGTACAAAATTATTACATCGCATTTGTGAGCCACAATTAGTGTAAGTAATTATTTGTTCACTAAGTTCACTTGATCAATGACGAATGAACAATGTATTATCAGTTACTATGTCAATAATTCAGTCCGAACGAAGTTTGATAAAAGTTGCCTCGATGAGATTGGAATATTGGATAATGTAGATTGTAGACTTTATAGAGAAAACAATGGGACTGTTTAACATAATATGTGGTCAATATAATGGAAATGTATTGAAGGAAGGGTAATACTATATAATGTTTTATCGCAAATGCGCTGAAAAAAGTTTTTACTAGTAAATGTGCATTGAAAACATCAATAATGCACCGGCTGTATTATTCTACCACTCAACCCCAACCAGCGATAAAATGCTCGATCATACCACGCATTAAAAAAATAAAATACCTCTTCAAAATTCAGGTTAAACTTATTCGGCCTTTTGAAATGGTGTTTGAATGGATTCAAATTGTTTTTATATATTACACATTTACACGAATGAAATGTGCTGATGTCTCATAATGTATTTTTATTTAATTTAACGTATAATATAATACAGTATACACGATATAACGTATATATAACGTAATATATCATAATATTATAATAATAAATTAAATTTGAAGATAAAGTTTTTCTATTCAAAATCATAATTGCTTTAATTATAATTATTATTTTTCATTGTTATATTTCAAAATTAATTAAAAATATTGAATTAAATTATATGTTTTGTTAAAATAGAATACATTTTTCATGATTAATAAGCAGAAAATAAATTTAATATATATAATAAAAAAATAAGTTACCTATAGAAAATTTTAATTCACCCCTTTCTTAGGGTCCCAGAGAGTTATGCATTGGAAATTTACTTGGTAGAATTGTGACGTGAAGGGTGACAAAAAATTATGTAGGGGAGAAGGTCAAAAACGTATGACGTCATTTTCTAACAATCTAAAAAAACGTGACGAATAGTTTCGTTTAAATTAAAAAACAACATTCGAGTACAAAAAGCTTTAGCAATTGAGTTCATTTTTGCACAATGAATATTTTTAAAATGTTAAAAACACGAAAATAAAGGTTTGAGTTAAGGTTTAGGTATCCCTGGTTTGTCAATATAAATTCCAAATTTTTTATCAACAGTTACAAACCCGGAATAGCAGCTGTTGGTAAAGATGAGAAAGAAAGTGAGTGTGCGTGTGTGTGCGTGAGAGAGAGAGAGAGAGAGAGGGCTAACACTGTAAGTAACATCTGCCTGTATAGGCTTCTAACATTGCTTATAATAAACTGGTATATAAAAAGGGTGAGTATTATGAAAAAATTACGGGAATAAGTGAATAACAATTGTCAAAAATTGTTTTAAATATGTATGTGTATATATTTCATTACCTTTGCGTCGAAATTAAAAACGTGTTCACACTGAAAAGGACATTCAAGTCCACATTTGCATGTACCCTGAGTTTGCAAATATATTTTAGCTTGATCCAACGAATTTAGAACTGCGTTGCTAGGACTGTAAAATAAAATAACGAATCGTTATTATAAAATATGTAGTAACTTTACTATATTTAACATTTTAACTTTATATGTTAAACACTTAACACCATACTGAGCAAATTAAGAACAAAATAATATTAGTAAAATAATGGTACATTAAGAAACAAGCAAAATAATACCTAAAAAAATTAATCAAAAATATATAACTGGGTAGTTTTTAAATAATTTAATAATTAACCTTAACAAATTTAATTTGAATACTTGTTAAGTATATTAAACTTCATCCACTGCTTTAATATTATCGTACTTGACTAACAAATATACTAGGTATTTAAATTCTAATAAGTAATATTATCATTAATTCATTCAAACTAATAATAAAAACATTGAAAATTATTATTTGGAAAACAGATATTGTTGAAATTATTATAAGGGTGGTGCTGAGGTTTTTAACCAAAAGGAAACACGCACAGTGCTCACCCTCAAGTGTTACGGTTCAAATAACTATCACCCTTCTAAATAATATATATAACAATGTTCTATAAGATAAAAAATTTTTTTAGATTCTTTGTGATAAAATTATTTTAACAAATAGTTTTTAATGATATTAAAAACTACACAAAAAACGGAATAAAAATATTTAGGCATAATATTTAAATATTTAATCCACGCAACTATATAGTATTTGATGGTGTTATTCTTGTAATAAATTACAATTCGTATTATTTTCAAAATTAAAATATTTATTATTTTCATGTATTGTAACGTAGTTTAATATTCTAATAAATAAATTTTGATACATGCTGAAGCCCTCGTATATGCCTGTATGTCATATAATATTAGTAAAATTGAATATTTTCGATAAATCCTGACAGCTGGTCATAAAAACCGGTTACTAAGACTACGATGAAATTTTAATACAGGAATCGTACTATTTAAATTATCGTTAAGACCACCAATACATGAAATATTTAAGAATATAAGATATTGAATAGTCCTTGAGATTAAGACCATACGAAAAACTATATATCATACAATTATCGTGTTCCATTACATTTAATTTTTTTAAATTATCATATCTAAATAAAAACGAATTACTATTCACTATAAGCACTTTTATATTAAGTGTATAAATATATGGTTTTTATAATACTGCAGTTGATACATATTATTTGTTTGGTATTAAGTATTTATCATTAATATTCTTATTAGGTAGTTTCTAACAAATAAGACCAAGTTTATCATTTAAATTTTTTAATATTATGTTTACACAAATTAAAATACGTGTTAAATAATTAGATATATAACTTTGATTGTACAAATTTAATGTAAAATAAATTATTAATATACGTTAACTTAATAAATAATTTGACAACAAACCAAAATTGTTAGGTTTTGTAAGTAGATATAAAATAAATTTAACTCTCAAACAACTATGTTTTTTAAGATCATCTGACAATATATGAAATCCTGGTACTATATAAATATTATCAAACATAAGCAATATACATAAATAAAGAGTATTTGATAAAATGTCTATAATAACATCATAAAATCTGACATATTTATTTAATCGTTGAAGTATAAACTACCTACATATAAATCTTAATGAATTGCTTTTGTTTCTTTCTCCGAGTATCGCTTCTTTCATTTACATAAGTGGGTCAAAACGAATGCCTTAGGAACATTTGAAAACAATGTGGTGGCAATAATGTTGTAATGCTGAGAATTTTCAAAGGAGTGACCGGTTATTTTAAAATTAAAGTACAAATAATTACACAGACAATAGAACACGAGATGACGAAAGAAAAACCGCGCCCCGAAAATCATAACAAGCTATTTGTACCTGAAGCTTGGTGTTAAAATTCAAAATTAGTATAGTAGCGTTCTTCAATACGCCTACTGTCCGTATGCAAATTGGGCAACCTTGAACACAATAAGATTTATTTTCGAGTTTGATCAACACCAAACCTGGGAGGTATATCGCAGTTATACGGTTGTTATTGCTTAATAAACGAGTTTCAGTATAGTATTGCGCATCATATCAGTCTTCTAAATGTCTTTCTACATCCAAATCCAATAAAACTACAAAATAATATAATGAACTCTTAGCACAACAAAGATGTTGAATGCAAATTATCATGACCTAAAATTATGGCATAATTTAATATATCACGAGTTTATCCAAATAGAAACAACAATTATCCAGCACTGTACTTATCCCGAATCCCGGCGGCAGAGATTCGATAGATTAATAAGTCACAATTTAATTATATAGGTACTAATTAAAAATTATCATTTTACTATTTTTTTTTTCCAATAATGAGTTGTATAGCACTACAAATTACAATAAATATGTTTTTTTTAACTCGATACTCAGATACTGATAAAAAAATGTATTTATTTAAATGAATTATTAAGGTATTTTGTGTTTACTTTAATAAAAATGTACATACATTTGATGTTATCAGTGATAAGTGATAACTTATTACTTTATTAAATGCGCATTATATATTTTATATAAGTATACCTGTAATAAGTATACTATAATAATAAAATGGTAACAATTATAGTTATTAATTATTATGATATTATAATTTAATCAATATACCTATTCAATATGCGAGTACCTATACCTATTATTGAAATATGTTTTTATTAACCATAGAATATATAATACTATTAAGATGGTTTAATTCATGTTGTCCGACCGGTATTTATAGAAACAACGAAACAACTAACAAGAAACAAATCGCAGTGAAAAGGTCAAGTCGTGACCGATCATAAGATTGAAGAGCTTCTACAATAATACATTTTATTTGACACTGTATCATTTTTAAATACGTATTTCGTATTAACACACTTTCCAACGGTAATATATTAATATAATCTATTACGTTTTATGAATTATACGTTAAATCATAACACTTAACAGGATGGTGCGACATAACAAATGTGTATTCAGCAGTTCCAATTTTATGTATTAACCTTTAATAATAAAGTAACTTAATAGTAATAAGTAATAACATTATCTATGTTTTCAGTTTTCATATGGTTTTTTTTTTTTTGATATTATAATTTTTAAGCAAATTATGAATATGTGAAATAGTAACATTTAAGAATTCTCATAACTTGTTAACAAATTATAATATCGTAAAAAACACAGATAATGTTCTTACCTATTTAAGTATGATAATAGGTAAATTGACTACATTATTAAAGGTTACTACTTACTATAGTCACTAAACTAAATTGGAACTGCTGAAAAAAATTACCATGTTGTACGTTTGTACGGAGACACATAATAATATTTCCTCTTAAGAAATCCGTCCATCTTTCAATCTCTGGCAACTTCCTCGATTTAAGGTAATCTTAAAACATTTTATACAGTTTGTTTAAAACATAATTCATTAAAGACTTAATAAAAATGTTTATTTATTTTGTCACATTAATATATTATGTATCAATTAGGTAATAATATTATTATATTTGGAACACCTCAGTAACTAAATGAAAAAAGCTAGGTCATAGGTACTTTAAGGCTTTTAAACGTGCCCCGGTGTCCAGAATCCAGATTTCCTAATAATTTTAAATAACTATTTATATTAAAGCTATGAAAATAACTCTGTCTATACATTTTGTTTGTGATTTTGGGAAGTAAAAAGATCTAACGAATTGGTGAAGGTATGTTCATAGAGAAATTGATGGACAGTGGTCGTGATACTATAGTCATGTATGCCAATTAAAAGAGGTCCAGTCGTCACGACTGTGACAGTCGTGAAACTGACGAATGGCACGACTTGCTAAACGATTTTGTTACTTTAGAGAATAAGAGTACTCTGTACTTAGAGGTAGAGTAAGTAGCATAAGTGGGCGGATAAGAATGTTTACAATCCTGTTATGTGTTAATAATAGAGAATGATGTTCCTAACTCAGCCGAGAACGAACATAATGGTAAAACAAAAGATGATATTAAATTAAATATAAAGTATACCTACTGTATATTTAATAATCAACAGACAAAATAATTAGTACAAGACGTAGTAATAATAGAGTTAATTATTTTAATGTTGAAGTTTGCTAAAATTAATATATTTGTATTTAAATAATAAATAAAAACCATAACTTTTTAATATTTATGAAAACATTATATTATTTAATTTTGTCAAAACAATTTGTTAATTTACCAACAAATAACAACAACGGTAAGTTGTTAGTTCATTAATTATTAAGTTTATGAAAAAAATTTAAATATTGGAAAGAATAAGATACATATTTATTTAACGATTATATTATTAGATACATTTCACATAATCAAATGGTCCAAATTTCAAATAAAATTCATAAAATACTTTATACTAGATCACGATTTCTCCGTCACAAATATCACGGGGTAAAGAAGAATGTATTGTGTACAAGGCAATTAGGCCAAAAGCCTAGTCATAGCTTAACAATGTGCCATATTCCACCACACGGTGAAAGGTTCAATGAACTATATTTACAGTAGAGTACATTTCATTATTTTGCTTAGTGAAAGTATGTTCGTGCGTTTTAACAACTAAAAAGAAAAAATGTCACGAGACACAAATCTTAAATATCTTGCATATTAAGCATATAATGAAAACAACAAATAAGCGATATTATTGAATATCTTGAATATTTACTATTCATAGATGAATATTCTACTATAATCTCATGCCTACTCATTACTTATATGAGATACTAAATAATATTTTACATATTTTTTAATTTTTCAAAACTTATCCTATCATACAGAAAATTATAAATTTGTCTAATATACTAATTACTATAATGAAAAAAAAATAAAAACTCATTAAATTGCTGATTTTCCATATTCATCGTAAATCATAAATTAGTAATTAGTAATTACAAGGTATTTTAAATCAAACATTTTTTTATTATTATTCTAGTAGTTATTAATTACACATAAATTTACGTATAGAATAAGGGAAAACATTTGGATCACACGATTTGATTTAAAACTATACAGGCAAACGCATATCACAAAATCAGTGTTTTTTTTAAAAACATTTTATTGTACATGCATTTCTCTATTCTCACGCAAGGTTCATTACATGACCTCACTCTCCGTACTTGGTCGATTATGATTATGATGGCGTAGAGTTGATAAAAAATATTACAATACATGAGTTATCGGGGTCACGCGACACAGCCTTATTCAGCTTATAAATTAAATTTGTTTTTGAATTTTTTTTTTTGGGGGTGGGCGCCTATATGAATCGTTCTAATAATAATACTAATAAGTTATTAGATCACTGATATCAATATTATATGAAACTACCTATACGGCTATACAGTATTTGATATATATTTATAAACATTAACTACCTACCTACTAATTTATTTTATCATGCCAAAGTATAGTGTGAATAAACCAAAGTATAAAGTCAAATTTTTATTTTCAAATTGTATTAGCTGAGGTATTAGCCCATACAAGCCATTATTTATCATAATGTTTTAATTTTCTAGCTTCGAAGAAATAACATTTACAGACAAAGTAAGCAAGTGTATAGACAATACAATGTATAATATATTATATGTAACGTTAAGTGATACTTTATAATCTGAAGCGTTCGCAGGACTTTTTAATGGAAGTGAATGGAAAAAATGATTACCTACAGTTTGACACGGGGTCGCGCACAACAACAACAGAATGTATGTAATTAAATCCCAATAATAAAATATTTCTACTAAATCTAATGTTAAACAAAATTGAATTGTCATTAAATAGATCATATACCTATAAAAGTAAATCAACTTTTCTTGATTTTTGATACATAACAGTTATGAAAATTTTCAGAATCATTGACCACTTTTCATCAATGACCAATAAGGTTAACCCGTTGACAGTTTGAGACAGTTTTAAAATAAACGTAAAGCATCTATTGCTGTTTTAGGGAATTTACGATTCTGTCAGTTTGTTATTTCATATTCATAGTTCAGAATTTCAGATATAGTGATCTGAGTCGATGTAAAATAAAACGAGTTTTTCAAATGTTTAATAGTCAATAACAAAATATGAAAATAGACAAGGAATCAAAAGTTGTTTATCATAACAAGTGCGTTTTACCATGATTGAAATTACTACTAATAATTAAAATAAAATACATTTTTTTTTTTTAATTTTTTACTAATTTCTCCAAAATAAATATAATGGCAATTACTTAGTTTTGAGATGAATAGTAAATATTATTAATTATTATAGTATAATTATAATTTAATATAAATATATAAAACTAAATGGGTTAATATTAAAAGAGGATTAAATTGTTTTTTCATTTAGAAATATACAAAAAATATAGGTATAATTATTGTTAATATAGAAATTTCATATTAAAGTAATATACAGTGTACTCTTGGGGAAATTTCAAGGAGAAAAAAAATTTGACTTACTAAAAATGTCCAGTTATCAAAATCTTAATGAGTTATATTTATTTGAAGGGGAATTTTGTTTGAAAGGTCGAGAACTCCGAGTTAAAATTTCAAATAAATCATAGTTCTTTTATGATAAAGCATATAATTTATACGAAAATGATGTGAGAATGTTTGAACATATTATCACCTATATAGAAACAAGGTTAAATTTGGAAACTATATTAACAGTTGGGAAATTGAAACCCAAGATTTAAACGTCGGCTGTATTTGTATTTAATCGCCTAGTTAATAGATTCATCATCGTCAAACTTTCGGCAATAAAAACAAATACGTAATAAATACTTAGGTATATATTATATTATAATTTGTAATATTTAAAACGTGTGTTTATTTTATTTACATAAAAATTGATCGACACGTGTGCAACGTGTAAATATAATATATAGGTACCTTCTCTACATCTCATAGCGTTCAGTTTACCTTTAAACGCGGGATGTTATTTGTACAATAAAATACCATGTATAACGCGTTATTAATGTTATTATTATTATAGTTACATTAAAATAACTATTTAATGCGATATCTCAACGCACGAACTTATGTATATAATATTATAATATTATATACCTAATACCGCGATGAAAACCTAGTAGATAGTACCTATAGTATATAAACGAAAGGTAAAAAAAAAACATTTGTCCGTTGCATTTCGTGTTCAAACAGCTTGCACTCGTTTTTTTCTTTCTTTTTTTCCCGCCCCTCTATACACACGCGTATGTATAATGCGCGGACCGGTTTATAGAAACGCATTCTTCTTTTTCTCCTCTCACAACGACAGCGGCGATGATCGGAAAAGAAAATACCGTGAACTGTGTAGGCAGACGGCGGCGGTGGTAATATTGCACTGCCCGCCAAGCAATTGCACAATTCGAGCGAGCCGCAAACCGGTTTCACGCGTCTCTCGTGATCGCGCTCCTCGTCCGCCGCCGGCGGATCTGTCAAAAGTGCATCGATACGTGTACACCAGTTCTTGCCATTTATGGGACGCGGCCAGACGGATAGTCAGTCGCATCGGGTAGATACGTTGCGCATAGGAACGGGAAAAATGAGTGGGGAAAAAAATAATAAATAAATAAATAAAACAAACACGAAAAGACGAAATTGATCGGTCGTTTGGAAGCGACGGAAATTAATTTGTGTAAGTCATGGGACAGACGAGGAGAAGGGCGTTTAGCTATGCGCTCTTGTGTGTGTGTACGCCGTACGCTACTCCGGAAACGGCTCTTCAAAAGGCTAAACATCAATAAAGCGCATTAGGTGACGACGACGGGTATACACGGGGTTTATCCGGGTAAAAAGTCGTCAGGGGGTGGTAAAGGGGTTCCCGGCGGATGAGAAGCCCTCTCTACTGGATCAAATGTCGTAACATTACATAACCCGAAAGAAAACCAGAGCCGCTGCGGGTGTGGGGACGACGGTCGCGCGTGACTGTGTGTGTTCTTCCAAGGGGGTAAATCAATAAGACGGACCCGGAGGCGGCGATCACACCGGGCGGAACCACCGGCCGCCTGTTGTAGTTGTAAAGGGTATAAGTGAAGTTTACGGACGGTAAATCCCTGCGCACCTCCACCGAACCACGTATCAAAATATCTCTTAACAACACTATTGACTCCGTCGCCATCGACAACAACGAGGCGATTAAGTAGATACAAAAATAAACGTATACAGAGCGGTCGAAAGTGTTTCACTTGATATTACCAAACTATACTACGTATAAATTAAATTATATCAAATAGGTAATTAATAGGCCATTACGGTGACAATAATATTATGAACAACTATGAATGAAAATTGTTTTCAATTAGTTTATTTTATATTAATAATTTATTCATTGCGTCGTAATTATTTGATTATAAGCTTTGAAATAAAACAAAATTTTGAATTACTCTAATAAAAATGTCCATTAAAAGTTTAAATAGCAAGTTAAGCAAGCCTTAATATTTCATGTCTCCAAGTTAAAAGGGTCTAATGTTACAAACGGTCGATTAACCGTATCACGACCAAATTAAACCGTCTTGCAATCTGCGCAATCCTAAATCCGAAATTAACGCAGTTTGAGAAGTAAAGCGGTAGCAAACCATCCATCAAATACACCCTCTTGTCTTTTCCTCCGGTTTCTAACCTGTAAATCCCGTATTTCGTGTACCAAGATTTATGTGCATCCATCGTCTTACTCAACTTACGTTCCTATAAATCGAACAGACATTGATAAGTATGATGACGAAAAAAAAAAGGTAAAGTAATTCGTTTAGAATAACTGGGCGGAAAATAAGACCTGAGGTGAGCAAGAAATTAAAATAGAATGTATCATATTATACAATTTTATAGATTAGAAAATAAAACACTACCTATAAAACATCTGTACAGCATTTGTTTATTACAAGATCAGACATGAATAAATCGTACACATTGGAACTTCTTTTTAATACGAAGAAATGTATTTCCAATGATGTATTTGTTAAAAATGTGTTTATATAATTTACAAATTATATTATTTTGGGAAGCCCTGAAACGGTAGTAAATCGTTTAAAAGCTGCCGACGCGTCCCTGGGGTGGGTGGGATGCCTTTAATATACTGTGACGTCACTCATGGACGCTTCCGCCACAGCCGACAGTTAATTGACTCGGTTAGCCGGTAATCAATACAGTCCTGAAGGAGCTACCTGGCGGCAGCGGCCCTTAACTCGATAAAAAAAGACGACAAATCGTGAGAATAGCCCTTTTTGTTGCAACAACAAACACCAGCTGAGACGCTCTCAGTTTTAATTAGACACTTAAAAATAAATCAGCTTTCTAATAAAAACATAATTGTTTTTCTTTCTTTTATGAATCTTTAATTTTAACTTAAAATCTAAAGGTTGTCAGTGTCAGCAATTTATTAAGCGTAAAATGCTGGTCGCTGGCAATTTCTAGTTACGTTAGACGCATTGTCCGTACCGAAAGAATATAACCAAACCTATGTGTTAAGTGTCACATTTACGTTCATTCGTGATATGAAGTTAACAATTCAAAGCTAAAAATAACTAATTTGATTTATTAAAAATTTGAACATTATCATTTAGAATAATACGGATATTAATTGGTGACTCCGTCTTACAAGTGCATAACATAATAAATTTATTATTAGCCGATCACGTTTAGCTCAGTTAGTTTAAAAATTAGATTGAATCGACCACCTAATACCTATTATGAAACTTAATGGTAAGAACATTATCTGTGTTTTTTACGATAATTCAGTTTTTAAATCACTTATGAACATTTTAAATGTATGCTATATTATATACGCAAAACTTGCTAAAAAATTGAACTATCGTAAAAAACCCAAATACAAACAAGGATAATATTCTTACCGTCAAGTTTCATAATAGATCGATTCACTCTAATTTTTAAACTAACGGAGCTACACGTGATCTGCTGAGCGTAAATTTGCTATGTTACGCACTTGTAAGACGGAGACAACAAATTACCGTGTAGTGTCTTCTTAACAAACTCCTTTAGTGGCATAGCCAAGATTTCGGTTTAGGGAGGGGGCAACACAATTTTATGTCAAAAAGCTTAAAAAATTAATAAAAGGTTCTTCATAAGTCTTTATTATATAGCAATTTAGAATCATCAAAAATTCATTGGTATTATTTTTCTTTTATAAACGTTTGAAGTTGACGGAATGACTGAACAGAATTGTTTTTCTTATATACAAAATATATACAATAATACATCAATTAGTTTGCCCAGTCCAATACTAAAGATGAGTAGGAGTTTTTTCGTAAAAATTGCTGATTTTTTCAGATTTGATTATATTTATTATTTTGTTTATATTATATTTGAATTGGGAATTTCGAAAAGGGCCAATCTCGAGTTTTTATCAAAATAGACTTTCCGGTGTCATTATCATTTACTTATATAGACCGATATTTTACGAGCGAAGAGGACTCATATCTGTTTCAATTTTAAATCCCTGTAATCCTCGTATAAATTTCGAAAAGGACTCATCACTCATAAACGAAAAACGGGTAAGTTGCTTGGGAGTATGGAAGCTAGGGATCTTAAAATTAAGCTGACTTAACAATGCAGGACAGTCTATAGACAATACACAATACACGTAAACACATTATTCAACACTGAATTGAATATTATCAAACTTAAGGGTAAGAAAGGTTTGCGTTTTCGTGGATTTGTTGCGATGTTAAAATTTTTACAAGTTATAATACTTATGCGTATGTAAAAATAATATTACAGTTAAAAAATTCTGATAGCTCCCTTGAAAATTAAAACATTGTAAAATATCTAATAGAAAACACAGATAATCTCCCTACTAAAGTTAGATTATAAAGTCTATTATTTAAAGTTTACTAGGTACACACAATTAGGACTGCTGAACACAAATTTGCCATGTTGTACGTTCGTAAGATGGAGATAACGTAGTGCTCTTAGTATAATAGTATGTTTACTTTACAACCTTTCCAAATAACAATTCATAAGTGTTATTTTTATACTTCGCATGACTGTCATAATCCCAAGTGAAATAATATTTGAATAAGTAAAGATACATAATAACATAATATTATAGGGATGATAAGTTCATAATAAAATTGTTGAGGGATAATTTATGGATAGGAACGACACTAGCTAGCGAAGTATTTAATCATATTATAAAATAATTTAATACAGCAAGTCATATTAAAATATATTAACTGTTGACTGAAATATCAAACTGTATATAATAGTATTATGACATGATATGTATGATAAGAAAACAAGAAGCATCAACACAAATAAATAAAGAATTGACCATAAAATAAAAATAATATTGTCAAACTAGTTTTTATATAACAACTAACAATAAATCTTTGATCTATTATTGTATGATGATACTTAAAGGTATTTATCGTGTAGTCGTGTAACAAATTATTTAATACGATTAAATTTATTTGAATCAGATTTGAATAAGGCACCTAAGAAGCATGTTTACCCTTTCAGTGGCCAACTAAACTGGTTTATTACAACAAGGTTAATCACTTCAAACACAGGTACAGCTAAAATATCACTAAAAAAATTAAACCAGTCGCGATTACACTCAATTTAGTATTTTTTTCTTTAAATAACTTGGACACATTTTGTTCAGCTGGTGAACGTTTAGGTTGTACATTTAGGTGTACCCGTACTTCTTCCTTCATTGCTGGTGAGTGGTGACCATGAACATAAATTTTATATTTCCTTTTTTAGTAGTCTAATGATAATTGAATTAGAATCAGTTGTCGGTAATTATATAAGATATATTTAGAGGTCGAAATCGTATGGATTAGTAGTGATGAAGGTTAGATTAGGTACCTGCTAGTATTTGGTAATGAAATCAAAATACATTCTTTTAATAGATAAATAAATAAATTATAAATGTAGGTATTAGGGTTATCAAAAATGAACAAAATATGTCGATATTATTCATTAGGTGTACAAAAATAACTCAAGACATTATAAACAATATAACTAAGTCATAAATATTAAATGTATAAAATATTTGGTTTTTTTGTCAAGCCTCAGTTTAGAATAAACCCAAAACACATTAAATTAATGTAATCATATTTTTATTCTAAATTTCGGCATTTGTTTAAAATACTTTTTTTTTCGTAACAAAAATTAGTATTACAAAAGTACGCTTGTTATATAAATTATAAATAAATAACATAATTTGAAACCAAATAATTCTTGTTAATGTGTAAAAATAATTGACTATTTTCATAAATTGTATTGCAGTAGTTTAAAATTTAAATAATTTTGAAGCATTAAACCATGTTCCCAGAAAAAATATACGAAGCTGACACGGTGTCACGAAATACGTATATTATTAATATCATCTGTTCTCTACACTTAACGTTTTTCAAATTTAACAGGATTGTAAAATGGGTAGCCGGTTGCGGTCAATGGTCATGGCGTATTATACTTCTATAGAAGTCAGATACACGTCTTTTGGTACATAAGGAATGTCCGGTATAATTTACAATATTAGGGTGTAGTTTTGGGGGAAAAAGGTCTTTTAAGCCTGGAAGCCAGGTGATTTGTATTGAAACCTCGTGTTTTCAAAAGAAGAACGCTTCTTATACAGTAGTAAATCAAAGACACCCCATGGTGTAATATAGTATTTTAGGTCAGAATTTCGCCGACACAGAAGCAGATATTTCCAATAACCCACCAAGAGGATAATAGAGGTTAAATAGGGGACTTTAAAGGATAACGTAATATGGTATTAGCGCCTTCATTTTCAAATCATTGTTTTAACCATTGGAAATTAAGATATAACGTAATACCTACCATTGATTATAAAATAGTGTTATTTTAATAATAAGGTTATTATTTAATAAGGTAGTAATACCTTAATAAATACATAGTAAAAATAGTTTTACTGAAATAATTTAAACATATTTTAATAAATATGACGAAAATAGTAATAATAACTTGACGTTTGTACCTATTACAAAGGCCATAATTCATAAGTCATTATAAATTATTTAATTCGCTAGATAGAACATATTTTTCCACGCCACTTATAAAAACCATGTTTATTGTTTACACTATTACCTCGACTAATACTTTAACTTGTACTTGTTACTCTTCAACAGAGTAATGTAAACTGTCTTTAAAATTAGAATAAAACAAAAATTAGTTAAATAACCTATTAGTTCACTTTGAAGAGAATCACTGTTAACCTTTAATTTTTTAAATTAATTTTTAATATAGGTAATCAAAACTAGGGCACAAAATAGATTTTCAGATTTCAATTTTAAATGAATAAAATATTTTTCACTATATATCTACTTAATATTATTTATAATTATTTAAGTGTTAAATTAATTTACAAAAAAAAAAACTGTCTTAATACTTAGCTGTTAGTAATATTTCTTTGAATTAAATTAATCAGTAAGTAAAAATTATTTTGAAGATGATTTACCTATACAAAAATATTTACTTATACATAGCTGCCCATATTTTTATTACTGCAAGTAAAAAATAAATATAATATACCAAATTAAAAAAAATATATTTATTTTTACAACTTAAATCTCCAAGCCAAATACTTTGATTCTAAATAATAGACTCCACTAAATACTTCTTTAATAAGTTAGGTATTATCTTAAGAATTTAATTGAATTTAATTACCTACTCATTTTATAAAACTAAAAGTTTTACTAAGTATTTTTGAATTATATTCAATGTTTAATTTACCTTATATAATGTATGACTCCTTTATTGTGAATTCGTCTCCATCCTGCTGGTACAGTAATTGAAGACACAAAAGCTGCTGGGGTTGAAACAATGTTATTAGTCAAAGTGACAACTGCAGTTGAGTTAGGACAGTGATAACTTTTATCACACTCACTATTGACAGTTTGATTATTTTCGGTCGAATAACAGTAACCTTTCGGCACTTGGTTCATGTTAGCGGCAGTCGCCGGTCGAGCGACGACGCCATGACTACAAGATGGATCATTAGACGCGCACCGATATCGGGCGTTTGGGTCTGTGAACAAGGGCCCAGCAGATAGCAGTGGCTGGTCGGTTGATTCGGTCGTCATGCCGTATCAGATGACCGACATAAAGTGCGTAAAGGCAGAGCGAGGCATTTTTCAGATTATTCATGGAGGCTTTTCCTTGTCCGAATACGCTGCCGCAGCTACCATCACTGCACAGTTGATATGGTAGAGTATGACCGACGCATGACGGATGTTCCAAACATATCCCTTTGATTTTCTATAGTAAAAAGATAAAATTAGACTAAGCGTAATTGAAATATGTAAAAGCATTAAATTCTGACTGTTGTTATTTTATTAAAAAATTTAATGATAAATCTGGACCTATCATTTAGGTAACATTTTGAAAATTATTTAATATGAAGTTAGGTAAGAATATATAGGTACATACCTAATATTACTTATATGTTATTATTATATTGTTAAAGAAATTGGGCAGTTTAATAGAAGCTTTAGGTAAAAGAATCTTAAGAAATTGTATGTACTTAACTACCTAACTACCTATTACAAATAATATGAATATAGGTAATGTGCAAAATATTGTCAAAGTTGAAAAATATCATGAATGAAATAAGGTTTAGAAAACTAATTTAAACAATCTTCAAATTACTATGGCAATAGCATACCTTTTTATTTTTATATAAATTATAGGTAATAACTGTACATATAATATTATAACCTATCAAAAAAAAAACAATAAGTGCCTAAATCGTTTAAGAAAGTTTATAAAACTATACTCAAAAGCTTATAAAAATGTTATTCAAACGTAAATTTAGGAAAACATTTTTTCCCTCGCAAATTTGACATTCACTCACCTGCATGACTTTTGACACTCATCAAAATTTTTGACCAATTGTCGTGGATTTCGTTTAAGTTACAGCTGCCCAAGTACCCATCGGATTTCCGATCGGACACCACGACGAAGCAAGTAACGCATTATTAGAAAATACGTTTTGTATAAAATTATTACCTATACGTATAAGAGGCACTCGTAGCACATTCACACGGCGATATGTAATTACAATTTAAACTTTAGAACATTATCATTTATCACAATTGTTGTGATAATATTATAATTAGGTATTGTGTTTTTAAATAACGTTGCAAGGGATCACAAAACAACATCGCTGGGCGCACACAAGCCACAAACGCACTTTTTCGCGGCGAGTAAAAATACTAAAAAACAGAAAAACAATTAGTAATGTCGTAATACGTTTAAACCATTAATAACAACAACAACAAAAAGAAATGCGTGCTCTATATATATTGTTGTTATTTTATCCAGAAGAGCAAAAAACAACCGAAAACCGAATTAAAATTACAGTGACGCCAGAAGAACACACGTACGTACGACGGAGGGGTAAGACTGGCGCTGATGTTGTGTACATCAGTACTTGCGTAGTTGCGTTCACACGAACGGGTGATGGCAGACGGGTGTGCGCAAGGGCGACCTTCGTTGTGATGCGATCGGGCCGCCACCCGCGGCCGTTGGTCGTACTACTTTACGAGGGCGCGTTTCCACCGAGACGCGGCGGCCGTCGTCGTTAAATACTAAATAGTAAATAGGCAATAGCTATTAAGCTATCTAATATTATCTATAGGTACAAATATACAATATGTCATATATGTATAAATATGTAATTATATTTATTGTACGCATAACTCACTATACAGTGAAACCTCCAAATAGCGGACAGTTTTTATAAGAATCCACTCACCAATAACAGTCTTTCTACAAGAGACCCTCTTAATAGCGCATACAATTTCTGCGACTAAGAGTGTGCGGTATTTATAGAGGTTTCACTGAGTATTAATAATTATGTATAGCCGTATTATTTTATTTTTAAAAACACTGAGCATTTTCAATTTCGACCTCAAAAAGTACAATTTGCTTCCAAAAACATACATCGGGAATCGAAGTTTATGATCAGAGCATTTTTTCTACCAGAAAAGTTGAGGAGTTACAAACATTTTAAAATACCTCAAATAAACGTCTGAAATTATTAGACTGGACAAAATAAAAATAAAATTATAACTTATTTTCAAGCCCCTCCCCTACATTGAAAAATCGTGCGTAAGCCACTGATTATTTGGATATACCATATACGTCTTATAATATTAGCATAGGTATATAATGGCATGATGCATATTGCACGTTGCAGTAGGTACCTATATGTCGACCTACATGGATTGGTATAATAACTCACAGAATGTAGTAAACCATGTTACCTATAGTAAATAGTTACACACAGTGGCGTATTTAGGCGAGTGGGGAAAGGAGGGCAATTGCCCCTAGCAGCACTTTTTTTTGGGAGGGGGCATCAAATTTTCGTGTGAGTTTTTTTTGGCAACAGATTTACAATGATTTAGGCAACAAAACGTTCTATTAATAACTTAATATAAAGCTATTTTGTGCAATCAATTTCCACATCTGATAATACCTACGCGTTGGTCGCCGAATAGTGGCGAATACCAAAACCTAGCTATTTTTCTGTGCTTAAACTAAATATATCTTGTGGGCTATGGTATTACTCAAGGCTGGGCATTAACGAGTTAAAAAGTTAAAGTTAAGTTTGGCTTTTCATTAACTTAACTGTTAACTGTTAACTTACTAAATTTCTTTTTTAATTAACGTGAAATTAACGAGTTAATTTTTCATTTTAAGAAGTAAGTTAAGTTAATTTATTTTGTTTTTAATTTTATCATATTTCACTACTTCAGTACCTATATTCGTTTTCATGTCAAAAAATATTTACCGTGGATCGTTTAAAGTAAAAAATGTTTATAATTCGAATTTAACTAATATGGAAACACTGTATAAAATATAAACACTATAGTCTATAATTTAGTTTTGGGTTGGAAAAAATTAAGTATGTTAGCGTTGTATAAACAAATTAACTTTTTTTTAACTTAATAAAAAGTTAACAAAAATTGTGTATTAACTTTTAACTTAACTGAGTTAACCTATAGTTAAATTAACTTTTAACTTTTAACTTTTTGTTATTGGTGCATATTAACTTAACTTAACTGAGTTAAAAAAAATCATTAACTTGCCCAGCCTTGGACTATTACTGTGTTAGTAACATCGTACTGTTAGTACAAGAGTTTATACAGGAGAGTGTTTTTAATATTTAATAGCTTACAGACTACAGTAACTTGTAAGTTATATCTCTAGCCACTTTCCCACGCCCACATGGCCACATATAAGTATAAGAAATTGTATTTCTAAATGTCTTGTACATTTGATGATGTAATTTTTAAAAATTTATATTTAGGTACCAGAAATAGTATTTATTTATAAAAACAATAAATATTTTGAGATAAGGCCTTATTGCGTTGATCATTTTAAAGCGAGTTATGAGTATTTTAAAACTGTAAATTGTTTGTGCATTTTAAAGTACTCATAACTCACTTAAAAATTAAAATATAATAAAAAGCTCATGAAGTTGTCTAGATAATTATCTTACCTTTAGATTTTATAAGAGGTCAATTTACTCTAATTTTTAAGCTATACGTATTCTGCTTTGCGTATAATTTGCTATGTTATGCACTTGTAAGACGGTGACAACACACGCGGGTATCGCGTCCTCTTCATTTTCTAATAATAAATAATTACTGATGACAAAAATATTATAATTTATATTGTATTTCATATTTTCATACATAATATTATTAGATTCTGAGCGGACCGATGAATTCAATGATTTACAATAATGTGTAATGATTTTATTTTGTGTGTGTCTATATATACACAATAATACATAAAGTATAATATATTTTGTTAATATGGCTTAACAGAAATTTGGTAGAAAATGGTAAGCTTTTTATTCCAAAAAGCCTGGGGGCAAATGCAACAGCTTCTCCCTCCGGGCGCCAATAGGTATAACGGATACCTCAAGAACTCAACACAATAGATGTTGTGCCCAACGTGGCTGGATATCATTCAGGTCAAAAGCAAGACGGTTAAATGTTTCGATAGGTTTCGACCTATACTTACAATCCTGGTATAAAAAAATTAATGGGACACTAAATGAAAATTCGGTACATTTGGTCAGGGATAGTCGAATTACACTTACCACCTAAAAAGAAATGTCAAATTGCACTAGGGTTCAAAAAAGTTAATGTTCGAACTGCACTCGTTCAAAATAAAGAGTTCTATTTTTTATTTTTTTTTTTTATTGTTTTTTAATTTAAGGTCACTGTGGACGTTCACGTTTATTATTATAATAATATTTGACGATTTAAAAAAGAATAAAAAATTATATATATCTATTATTACTACGAAAATTATCAAAATTAGTTTAAAAAAAAGTTATTAAAATTACAATAAGAATATTTCATGATTTAATGTATGCATATATAATATTATATTAACACAATGGAAAATAGTAATATGGTATGTATAAAATAATAATTTACGTTTAATCCCTTCAAATATACATAATATTTTTAACTTTTACTATCATAAGCAGAACTAGGATTTATTTGCACTAAAAAGACAAAATATGCCTAAATTAAATAAAATAGCTAAATAAGTGGTAAAAATACATTAGTAAAAACCATATTTAAAAAAGCTGTTAAGAAGGTGTCCGGTCTACTATACATTTAGGTAAGTTTAACCTGTAATTGTGTAAATGTATAATGGATGTGTTAAATTTGAATTCAATAATTGCAATAAATGCATACGTAAAACGATACCAAGCGGTATATTAGACTATTATAATATAGTAATATTACTATTTACTAAATACTAAGAATATTTAATTGTATTATATTTATATTATAATTATGGTAAATTGGTAACTTATTTTACTATTATAGTAGGTAATAGACAATATTTGGGAACTCTTATTCAATTTTTAAGCTTTTTAACCGAGCCTAAGAAGTAATTAAGAACTGTTACCTATTGAGACTGTAAAAACCAAAAAAAAAAAAAGGGTGTCAAGTGGGTGTTGCTCTGCTGTACAGTAGGATGCAAATGTGAAATGGGTCATTGCAATGGATGGTGTTAAATTTTAATCCAATGATATAATATCATTGTATATGAAAAAAGAATTCTGAGCGAAGAGGTCAGTCAGCATTGTCAGTCAATGATATTACTAAGCAAGGTTTAAAGATAATATTATCTATAAACCTTGATTACTAAGTACCTATCTTTGATGATAATATAATAATTGTAAATTAAATAATTATAGTGGTGGAACCTTGTATTAAATTATCAATCCTATTGGTTATACAAGTTAAATGTTTTATACATTTTTAAGTTTTTAATTACAAAATCCTTTTTAAATTTAAATTTTGATTTATTTTGACAAAATTTAAACTTTAAATGTTTATAAAAAAAAAAATATTTTTAAATTGCTATTGTAACAATATATCAGGAGCCTTGTAATCGTTTTGTAATCGTCTTGTAATTGTTTTCTTGTAATCGTTGCTTTTTGACGCAACAAATAAAATGTTATTGACATTTGTAGAGAAAAAACGGTGGATGTCGCTCTGCTGTAGAGTAGGTTACAAGTGGGTCACTGTATAATGGATGGTATTAAATTTGAATTCAATGATATAATATCATTATATAAGAAAAACGATTCTAAGCGGAGACAGTATGTCAGTCTAGGTATAAGACATATTATATACTTATATATTATATTGTATTAAAAAAAAAATTGACCTATAATGGATATACCTATAATAAATTCCAAATTAATCATATCACAGTATCCATTATGTACTCATAATAACAAACCGTGATACTATCATAGATATATAAAAGTATACTTTAGAAGTTTCAAGTACCCACGAATAATATTATATCATAACATTATAGGTAACTAAAATAGTTATTCTAGGTTTTTTATAATATGTAATTTCGTCCAAATTTGAACTTAAAATGACTATAAAAATAAACTGTGCTTACCTATGTATTTTTTAGATATTTTGGTAACAAAATTATCTACTTACGTGGTATCTTGTTTTAAATTTTTAATCCTTAGATATAAAAGTCGAACATTTTATAAATTTTTAACTACAAAATAATTATTCTATTTTAAATTTGATACATTTTGTCAAAATTCGATCTTTAAATGTTTATAAAAAAAATTGTGCCTATGTATTTTTAATATTTTTCAACTGCTATATTGTAACAATATATCAGGAGCCTTGTATTACATTTTTACACTTTTTGGCCCAACAGATAAAATTTTATTGATATTCATGGAAAAAAAAATAAAAAATTGAAATAGAAAATTGTCCGTAAACAGTTCAAAACAAGTCAAAATATTTTAAAAATTTTATCAAGTATATAAGAATCGATAAAACAAACATTCAGTGAAATTTTCATGTATCTACAGTTATTCGTTTTTGAATTACAACAAATTAAGAAAATCGCTACATGAGAAATCGAGTGAGTATCAAATGTTGTAAAAATATGAATTTCAAACGCTCATAAAAATTTAATATGGCTTTCAAATAGACATTTTTTTTTTGATAAAGGTATACAATCTTATAAGGAATCTTGAATTACATTTTAAAATCTTAGATTTACGAAAATTTTACGAATTCTTAACTCAAAATAATTTGCTAATTTTTGTGATTTTTCCATATATTTTCAATTTTTGAACTTTAAATGCTAAAAAAAAACTATGACTAAGGATTTTTAATATTTTTCAAATGTCTTTGTAACAATATAGTAGGAGCCTTGTATATTTCAAGTATTTTTACCCAACAAATAAAGTTTAATTGATATTCATAGCAAAAAAAACTAATAAAATTGGAAACTGAAATTGTCCGTAAACAGCTCAAAACAAATCAAAATATTTTGAAAATTTTATCATGTATAGAAAATGGAAATATAAATAACCAGTGAAAATTTCATGTATCTACGGTCATTTGTTTTAAAGTTACACCAAAAACCAAAATCAATTTTGCGTAAAAATGCCCGTTTTTCCTTAATTTTTCTTTTGTTTTTCACGGTGCTTTTGAAAACGACTAGGAATAACAAGTAGATCTGAAAAAATAACAGTAGTTACTTGATATTTTAACCGTATGTTTATACATATTAGCTATTTTTATACAGGTAGGTACCATAAAGTTTTTCAGAATAATTTTACTCTTTTTGAGCTATAATTTATCATTTATGTATATGAGAAATTTTAAATTTTCTTCAGTATTGTCAGTAAAAAAATCTTGACTAGGTTATAATTATGAAACTATTTTATTAAAGTTATAAAATATAGTACTTACAATCAGTGGCGTAGCCAAGGGGGGCAATGCGCCAGCCCCCCCCCCCCCCACTGACCATATTATTTTGAGCGCTAGACATTTAGGCTCATCGCACATTGACCTAAAAGCCAACACGAACGGGTACAAATAGACACTATAGTAATAGACACAAATAAGTAATAGGTACCTACACAACGTTTCAACACATAGAATAAAAGGTAGGTATTTTATAATTTTACCTGTTAAATCAGTCTAAGCAGAGAACTTTTGGGTAAACATAATACATAGGTACCTATAAAATATTAGACAATATATTATCTTTAAACCTGTATCAATATGATATAATTTATGAGTACAGATTTCTTTATACTTTCATATAGACTCAGTATCTCAGTTTGATTCGTTTTTCTTAACCAAATACATAAAGAATCATGAATGTAATTATCACTGAAGTTTTTGAAACGCATCATGGTAAATAATGCGTTATAATTGGTACCTAGGTAATTTTAAATGTAATGAATTTAGAATAAATAATGACGAGAGCAACAATTTTGTTGTATTTACTCTAAACGTAACTGTTACATAGCATGAATATATTTAAAACAAATTTAATGAATTTAATCTTGATAAATTACAATACCTAATATTCGAAAATATTTATATGTAATCGGTCCACGTTATGTCGAAAAAAAATTAATAATAAATAAGATAGCAGTAAAATAAAATTTTAGTATTAAGTAGATTTAATATGATTGTAATGACCCAAAGATTTATTTAAAAAATATTTTTAAATTGCCTAGTTGCAAAAAAAGATTTGGGAAACAATTAAGAGCCAATCTCCCCGAGGTGTCTCCTGGTACCTAACGCTAATAAACTCTAATCAATAAAATAAAAAAAAATGTGTACCTACCTAAACGTATAATTGGTTATTGGTATAAACAATTACCTATACGTTTAGGTATATATATTATATACTATATATAAGTGGTATTATTTTAAAAATATTATGTACCTACCTACTTACCCAGACGTTGCATCCATTTTTGGTGTCTGAAAAAATGTGTTCCCAAACACTATCCCAATAATTCCGACGTAAAAACATATTTTTGTGCCCGAACGTGTTTAGGCGTTTATTTCTACAAATAATCAGAAAACGCAGCTGTTGAAAAATTTCCATAGAGGTACACTTTTTAATTGGTTAATGGTTTCACATTGACAATATTTATGTTGTAATTTCAAATTTGTATCCTTATTAGATTCTGAGTGGAACGATGAATGTATTTTTTTTTGCGTTTATCAGATAATAAAACGGTTGCAGATTTTTTTTTTTTGATTTTCCCTCCCCCCTCATTCCATAATCATGGCTACGCCACTGCTTACAATGTTTCTCATAAGTTCTTTTAATAGCAGTTCAAAAATGTATGTAAATTATATATTTTTTTTATAACATGTAAAGCTTAAATGTTGATAAATTCATCAAAATCATAAAAATTTGCAAATTATTTTGTAGTTAAAAAATTATAAAATTTTTAATTTTTATAGCTAAGGATTGAAAATGTGTAACAATAGGTTTCTCATAAATAGGGGCCGGAATTATATTCTTTTAAAATAGCCAAAATAAGATGCTAATATTCTCTAAAAAAGTTGAAAATATTCTTCCAATATTCTTTAAAAATAATAATAAAATATGCGAAAAACAGTGGCGCCGAACCTATAACCCAAGAGGGACAACCGCCCCCCTTTTTTTCGGAGGGTGGGGTCGTGGGGGTCCGTGGGGTACCCCAGCAAACTATTTATGAATTATGTTGCTAATAAGCTATTAATGTATAGTGTATACATATGCAGCACTGAAGCAGGCATAAACGGAAGTGGTAGTCCGTATAACTTTTTACTTGCTCCCCCTTTTAAAATATAGTTCGGCGCCACTGGCAAAAATATGCTTTTTTATGAATATATTCTCTTGAAATAAAAATATTCATTTATAAGCAAAATATTACATGTTAAAAAAATTGATTAAATTATATTAATAACAATAAGGTATTTTTAATTACGAAAATTTTTGAAAACAGTTGACAACTATATTTTGCTCCATGTGTTCTAACTTCTGGTGTCATATTTGTACGACGGTCTGTTATTAATATATTTTTATACGTGCTAAATGAACGTTCGACGTCAACTGAAGTCACGGGAGCATTTTGTAAATCAGTAATCATAGCCAGTGAAAAGTTGTCTATAAGTTGAACTTCATTATTTTCATTCAAAACTTTAGCTACGTTTTTCAAAATGATGAGCCCTTTATTTTTTTGTTGAAGTTGATCAATTTTTATTTTTATTTTATTTTCATTTTCTCTGGGTATTTTTTGAAGTTGACCAATTGTATTTTCAATTAGACTTATCGAATCAACAAGAGACACATTAGACTTTTCCAAACTTTTGATGGATGTTACGAGAACAAGAAAATCGGCCTTAATAAATATTAGATCGTTTTCTATGGTTTCTATGTCAAAAACGGTTTTACATTTAAGTACTGACTGACTGGGAGATTTTTGACTACTTAATTTTTCAATAACTTTTTTTAAACCTTGGAAATTATTACAGTTAAAAATAGCAGCTTCGAACCACGTTCCCCATCTGGTAAGTACTGGTTCAGGGGGTAACGGAATATCTGGTAATATTTCTTTATACACTTGTACAATGTACATGGTATGGAGATTTTAGGAATACTTTTTTTATGTTATTAATTTATTTATTTATGTCTGGTTACATTTATCTAACCCTTTCTGCAACCCTATTAAGCATGTGAGCTACACATGTAACATGAATTAAGTTGGGATAGAAAACTGCTAGTGACTGTCCCGTTTTCACCATGTACGGCGCAGCATCTGAGAGCATCAACAATACTTTTTCATCATTTCCGCCCAAGGGCCACAGTAATTTTAACCCATCATTCACAAATCGAGCTACAGTAGAATGATTAGTCTTTTCTAAAACTTTACATGTTAAGAGAAAAGAACGAGTCGGATGATTTGACTTTAATATCCCAACCAATAAATTCGCCACATAACGCCCATTTATATCCGTTGTCTCATCAACAGCAAACCAAATATTATTATCGCTTATTTCATTTTTTTATATTGGATAAAGTC
>NC_042494.1:59787094-59867694 GCF_005508785.2 Acyrthosiphon pisum
GAGACTTTTAATGCACGGTACATTTTTATTACACACTTGACAAAAAAGAGTGTGCCATCAGTGTAAAATGTATATGTTTTTATTTAATGGTTGAATGCACTGTGAAATTAAATCTTTTAATTTAGTTGATGGTGTTTTCGGCATTATGAACAAGTAAAAACAAGTAACTAATTAAATATAATGAAACTATAATGTATACCTACCTATGTCAACACTACACGACACGCGACACTGCAGTGTTGAACCGTACATGTAGTAATAATCGAACGCCTGGAGCTAGCTATTTTTGAAATGTAGTAATAATTCCATTTCTTGTCGGACATCGTTATCTTAGATAAGTCACTCATCTACTACAGAATATTACAGTACATTACTAATTATTAGGGCATGATCGTATATACGATGGTTATAATACGTATATATTGTATCAATATCATATCACTATTATCGGACACATAATTTGTATTATTTACGCCACTGCAACAAAAAATATAGAATGTCTATAAAAATGAATCGATATATTCTCAAATATTCTTTATTGTACGAAATATTTTTTTATCTTGAAATATTCTCAAATAATATGCTAAAAAAACTTTGGCCAGTAATTAACCGGTTTCATGATTTGTAAAGATTTCGAACCCCCGTCTGACTGCATAGTCTCAAAAAAAATATGCAAAAGAATATAATTCCGGCCCCTACTCATAAATAATTCATACTGTAATCAATAAAATATGTAAAAGATACTGTATTATTATTTATTAATAGTAAAATATTTTATAACTACTTAGTAATACATAGCCATATAGGCTGACAGATGTATTGCTTAGAATCGTTTTTCGTAAACAATGTCACAATGATATATCTTTGAATTCAAATTTAACACATCCACCCACTCGGCCACCCAACACCTATTATACAGATGAGCCGGTACCCACTTGTCCACCTTTTTTATTTCATATTCCGTAGCAGAATATTATTTGGAGTGTTTTGATCTATACAGGAATTTCCAACCACTAGTGTATTATATAATCTTAATTTATATATTTCATAGGTAGTTATAATTTATAAATATTTTAAGTTTAGATGAATGGAGTAAAGGACCAACATTTTTTTGCGTTTTGTCATTAAAAAAATTAAAAAAATGATAATAAAATATACATTTTTCATAAAAATTGTTTAACTTAAAATTATGTAAGTAATTTAATTTTTGAAACAATGAGTGTAATATGTTAAATTGGTTACTTGTTAGGTATCATTTCAGAAACAAGTATTTCAAACTTATTCAGTCATATCTACAGGGCGGTATCGTCCCAACACCTATTGAAGAGGTATGAGATTTTTACTTCTAAGCATCAACTTACATATTCAGCGGCCCAAAATTGTCATAAGCTCATAGGTGGCCAATTGTATTTTAAACATGAATTTATTTTTACCCAAACTTTAACACAAACTATGTTGAAAATAAAAGTAACTTTTCTTGAACTCATTACACTTTAATTTAATATATACATTAAATATTTGATGCAATATACTTGATTTAAAATATATATTTAAATAAAATAATTAATATTCAAAAAATAACACATGCAATTTTTAGTTTATAATGTAAAAACTAATATATTATTTAATAGTTAATAAATGTTAAACTAATGCTGTAAAACTTATTTCAATTATGAATTATTTATTCTTAACTAAACAATGAAAATGTAAATACTTTATAATTTTAAATTTATATTATACACTTATCAAAATATTAAATCAGAGTTTGGACAATAGTCAGATATTTAATATACGATTATATTAAATATTAATATTCTTATTATAAAATATAATATACTTAGGTTATCTATGATTAATTTTTAAATGACTAATATTATTATAACAATCATTTAACATTTTAAGAATATTGAAAAATATATTTTTTTGTAAAGTACAATAAATTAATTATTAAATATTTTCTGGATTCAATATTGATAAAGGTAAACAATGTTAACTAATAATTTATATACATATATTTAATCCTTAAAATAGCAAACATTTTTTTTTTTATTAATAAGTAGAACAATACCTTATTATTTGTTTCATATTTATCATTCATAATTACAAAACTATTTTTATATCCTTGAAAATTATATATCATTATTATTTTAATACCAAATGTAATTAATTTACTTTGAATTTGAATAAAAAATTAAAAAGAGTTAGGTAAATTCAGTACAATTTTTATAGGCACTAATACAGTTTGAGGTTGTTTTGGATTAATCACATGTAACATTGTATCTGAATACATAAAATGCATAACAAATCCTAATTGTACATTTTCATTTTTTTTAATATTTTCATTCGGCTTTACTTCAAATTTTAATGCAACTTTGTTGCCTTTTCTCCAATATACATATTTTGGGTCATCGTTGTCTGTATTTACTTCATTTGTATCATCATATTCAGCTGTATCATCTCTAGCTGCAATTTTTATTTCACCTTCCGGAACTATAATATCACCCTGTAATTCTAATACAATAGGAATTGGTTCTGGCAATTGCTTAGGAGTAGATATTAGATCTTCCCCTTCCAGTTGTCTTGGCTCTCTAATTATGTTTATAGCATTTAAATCTAATTTTTCAAAACGTACAGCTGTGGATGCTTGTGATGGATTACATAACTTAAGTACCAAGGAACTCCATTTACCGGCTAGTAATGGTTCACATTTGATTATTTTTATTTCTGGCACATAATAATAAGCTAAATGTTTGATTTTAAACTTTACAGCATTATATTCTGGTTTAACAACGTTATGTTCACATACACGACAACGTAAAGAATGTTTTACTCTAAGATGTTTACGAATTGGAAACAGATCATCAGTATTTTCTGCTTGAAGTTCAGGAGTTGCAAAACGTTGTTCTAAAGTGGAAATTTGTTTCAAATCTAAAATATCTTCAAATGTGTTTGCAGATAATTCAGGAACATTTTCAATGGCTTCAGCTGGATTAATTTCTGAAGTACTAAAACCAGTACCATCTGTATGAAAATTTGGAAATCCTACTTTTTTCCGAGCCATCATTGCATTTAAACCAAATTTTTCCAAAAAATGCATATAATTACGACCATAATGTTTGGTATTCCGTTTCTGCTTATCAAATACTTCTTTTAAAGTAACAGATTTATAATAATTGATTAAATCCAGTATACGACCATCATCTGGATTTTTGTTTACTGGCCAGTTACCTGAAGAAGTTGGCTGATCAGGTATGTTTGGCTCATGTGATCGCCAGTTACAAAATAAACAGAGTAAGTAATACATTTTTTGAGGTGGTTTTTTTGGTTCGGGTGTTCGAGAATATGAACGTGTTGAAAGAGTATTAAAACAGCGTGGGCACTCTAGACAAGAAGCACACCGGTTTTTCTTATGTTTGGCTTCGGTTGATGATAGATTTTCAAAACAATGAGGACAGTAAGTTGTGTCAATTTCATGACTAACACAGAAGTCACAACGAAGTGTAATACAATGACGACAGAAAAACAGGTCAGGTAAAAGTTTCTGTAAGCCACATGTACAAATTGATGTTATAGTTTTTTGAAACATATATGAAGCCATTTCTTCAGCTGATCTTATATTTCTGAAAAATAATAAATGTATAATATGTTATATAAAAATAATATATTTATAGCAAATTTAAAATGATAAAATATGATATATATAAAGGAATGTCGAATAGCAAAATTTAGCAATTTTTTTTTATTAATAAGCAGGTATAATATAAACGATAAAGATGTCTAAGCTAGGGTATGAGACTGATTTAATAACCTTATATTTAATCAAGTAAAAAATGTACAGTGTATTGTTATGCGTTTGTGCCTACTTAATTTATATTTTATTTGAAGTAAATTCAATGCAAAACATTCAGTGCAGGATTTTTGAAAAAAAAAAATTGTGCAGAATGTGATGGTTAATTTGAAATTTGTCTCAGTCTTACAAATGTACAACATCGCAAAAACTGTTATGCACAGGAAAGAACCAAGAAAGCTACAGTCATAAACTCATAACTAAGAAATAAACTTTTCACCGGTCAGTGTCAGGGTGTAATAGAAAGGTTTGACAAATTAGGTATATTTTAATTTAAAAAAAGAATTTATTGAATTAAAATATTGATTAATATACAGTGTAGTTTACCAAGCATGTTAACACCCCTTTTTTTCTTCAATACTTAATAACATAATGCATTTATTTAAAATCTGATTTTTGGAATTTTCAAATTCTTAAAATTTGTTGTATACTTAAGGAGTATTCTAACTTTTTAGGAGATACAAACTTCTGTTTTTCAAATGAGAACTTCCCTTTTAAGCTGTAAATTGTTCATTGGTAATTTTTCTGAAAAATTTGACATCAAAATCCAAATTTGTATGAGTAGTTTGTGAGTTATTTAACTTTGTGATCTAAGTATGAAAGGCCTATAAAACCATTAATGGTTTTATAAGTTATTGAGGCTATGGTGATTGGAACATTTTAGTCATTAATAAATCTATCAACATTAATAATTTGTAAAAATGGGCCAAATATATTAAATACTAGTTCCAATATTACGTGTATTTTATATTTTTGTAAAACCGTTTTTAAGGACCATTATTCTTTGTACAAACATTTTTATGATTAATAAACTATTCATTTAAATTTTGAATTACGTGCAACAAAATTTTCAAAAAAATTACCTACTAAATATTTACAGTAAAAAGGTGGGTCTCATTTGGAAAAAAAGATGTTTGTATTATCACAGGAGTACTAAACTTAAGTAGTACAAAAAATTCAAGAATTTGAAAAAATTAGTGTATATATTTTAAAAATTCCAAAAATCAGAATTTGAATAAGTTCCTTATTAAAGGAAAAATGGGGACAGGCGCGGACTGGCTGGGATGCTGAGATTTTATAAATATTCTACATGTTCTAAAATATGCCTTTTTTTTTACCAGTCCACGTCTGAATGAGGGTGAGCATGTCAACAACAATCACTCTGTATAAGTTATCATATTTTATTACATTTATTAGCTCTTTCTGGATCACTCTGTATGTATACTATAAGAAAAAGATAAATAATGAATATTTTTTACTGCTAGAATGGTATATATTACACACTTAGGTATACTCAGGGGTTAAAAACATCATGTGAAGCAACACAAGGGAACGCAGTCCCCCTATCTCTGACGGTGATTAAAAGTGTCCCTTTTAACAAATTAGGATTATAATTATTAAGGGTTAAAAGTGGGATGAGTATGCTTCCACAATCACTGTTTATACATTACATATACATTCAATATTATACATTAAGTCATAGACACAAAACATAATACAAAATTATATTTGGAATGTTTAAAACTATAAGGGGACATTAATCCCCCTGGAATTTTTTCCAACTTTAAGCTCTGGGTATACCTGTTGCAAAAAAAATTTAAATTAATTCAATGTTATATGAACTTACTTATAAGTATTACTTAATAATCATATCATTATAAGTCACAAAAGTGTGCAAGACGCAAGTGCATAAACGATTCACACATCAATATAATAATATATATAAATACATAATAGAATTAGTATACTTATGAAAATTAATTAAATATAAATAAAACCACTAAGATAATAGATCAGATATCAGAATCTGAATACCAAAACCAGAATATTGAGGCTTTGGCCTTTGAGTCCGAGATAGTCAGCTTCCAGTTTCCACTTTCCGACTTCCGTAAAACATAACTACAGTGATAAGTGAATATATAAAAATCACAGATATATAGTTATTATATATATCAGTGATAAAAATATAAATCGATTCGATAGTTCGTTGTTGTTATCGAATTCTAAAATAGTGTTACCAATTGTTGAAATCTAAAACACTTTTTTAGATATTATTTTCTTTTCATGTACTTACGAATTACGATAAACATTGCGCTGCTGTAATAATGAAAAAAATTTTCTAAAAAAATTATTCTAAGACCGTAGTCCGTGAGTGAAGCACAGAATATATGATATGGATTTAAATTTTAATATAGAATAGAATTTATCATAACAAATTATAATTTATTTTTCATGGAATTTATTTAGTCATAGTTTTAATCTATTCTGTGGTGAAAGGCGGGTTACGCCCACGACGTAGATCTCTTCTCTAGTCTCTACATAGTACATGTACATCGTGTTTAGCCAGTAGTATCAAATATCCATAGTATAAGGAATAAGAATTTGCCGAACAAGAACCGTATTTTGATTACACATGATTTTAATTTATTTTACGTCCTCATAATGTATTGCAAATATAAATACAAATAAAATTATAGGTTGAATTTTTTTAATTATTGTTTTGTGGCGTGTTTTTCTACTACTTATGGCATGCCATGACTAACAGTTAACTACAAAAAAAAAAAAAAATAGAGTCTAGAGATTGTCGACACCTACGAAATTCTATTGTATTTTTTCTCTATGAGTATGCTTGGGCTACGATGAATAATAATTATTGTAATGTTGTGTTATTTCAATTTTCAACAAAAGCTGTAAATAATAGTTGGTGGCTGCTATTGTAGTCAGACAATAATGAGGCAACTCGATATCTTCACAGGTAACCAAGTTACCACGTACGGACTCTGGATCTTTGGGCATAATTATAGAACCCATAAAAAAATATACATATAGTATACGCCTTAATGATTTATATTATACTACTAATTAGTAATTACTCGCCAGTTACCAGTCCACAGCAATCACAGAAAAATATTATATCAATCTTCTCGTTGGTCCCATGCTTAGTCAATCGTCAGCGTCAACTATTTGATAGAGTATTAAGATTCATCGACTATTATGGCTCATTATTTAATATTTATTATTATTCATTATTATTTATTTATAATATTATTTTCTAAAAGCCACGGACTAAGATATATTTTAGTAGTCCGTGCCAGTAAGTTCATGGCCCGTGCTAAAAGCTTAATTAATAATTATTAATATCAAATTATCAAATATTTGATCAATAATCATATTTTATCAATGGGAAATACTAATACAGCTGATTACAGAATACAATAAACCACGAACTAAAATAGTTTATCTTAGTGTTCATGCAATCAACTACTAAAGAGTGTGCAACGCTGTATGCACAATAAATAATTGCAGATATAAATATAGAATATTCCTGTATTGTAGCCATAGAAAAAAGATTGCAGCTGTGTCATAGAACCTTAAAGTAATTTACTACACACGATTATAAAGAGTAAAGACTAAATATAAAGAGTTTTATAAAGTTCTTTATAATCGTGACACATTAACGTCATACACCGATAACACAGAATACATTATACAGTGACACCGGACAGTATCGTAGTCATGACAAAATATATTTTGTCATGATCGTAGTGTTGTATAATCGGCTGCCACGCAGTGCATGCGATTCGAGGGGAAACCGCTCGCGTTCGGGTAGCGTTCGGCCGATGTCAAGGAGTATGCGTTTGCGTATTTGCGAGCAAGACATATATCGTTCAAACGCGACCACCGCCGCCTCACGAACGTTCTAGAACTACACACTCATTCCGCATTCGATAAAACGTTGTACTTGTCGGCCTTTCTCAATCCGATTTCGTAGCTACGCAGTCGTGTATTGACGGACGCGCGTCGCTTCACACTTGTTTCGCGTGCTAACGACGTTCGTCATTAGATAATAGAACGGTACGTCTGTGAACGTTACCTACGGACCTAGATCCCTTAAAGAAACGCCGGAAAATCTCGTAGCCGTAGTCCGGTGTCGCAGCACATACAAGGTGAGTACCTTCAGGGTGAAAATGATAAAACCCGTTCAATAATGTGGGATTGGCGGATGTAACGCCATTGTCTCGCGTCCGGGGTGCTGCCTTCCCCGCCTTCGTCGATGACCGTGAACCACGGTTTTTGCGCGCTATCGAGTGCCCATCGGATCGATGGCGGTGTGCGGTCCCGAACGCATATTGTTTTTTTGTTTTTTTTTTTCAATACCCGATCGTCGTCCCCGGGTCCGATGATTTCGGGAAATCGCCATTGTTCGGCGCGTGCGACACCCCATCGGCGGTGTTCGGCGTGGTTTTGGTTTTCGTACCATCCCGAGTTCTGCGGGACTGAAACGATTCCCGCTGTCGGTTGTCGCGACTCGCGACTATTGACAAAGGAAAACTTCGTTTTGGCCGTATGCGCTCGTGTGGATAGATATATACACACACACAACTACACAAGTTCGAATGTCTAATGATGTTTTCTTGTGTGTGCTTGTGCGTGCGTGTGTGTATTTCCGTGTAGTCGACGGGGTCTTGCTATTGAAATTTTTAATTTCGATGTCGACTTGGAAAAGTAAATAGACCGGATGAGTGATGACTTGCAATTTTATTGCTACTTATCTCATTGTCTGTGACACTCGTATAGTGCGAGTAATTTATTGATTTTGGATTTGCTCGTTTTACAAGTTTATTTTTTTTTAAATCGTGCTTTTTGATTGACGATTCTGATATTATAATGAGTCTCGAGCATTGACATTTTTACTCATTAATATGATTGTTTTATTCTTCGCGCAATAAGTATTGATTTTATAATCAATCGAAAATTTTAATTCGAATAATAATTATTTGTTTTATAATTTGATTATTACAGAATATACTTTTTTTAAACTTGCATATGATTAAAATATAATTTGGTTTATTTAAAGTGCCTCTATTAAATTGTTCAGGTTATCTCTAGCACAATTGTTGTGCATTTTATTATAATTCTAAATTTCCTTATATATTAAATACCTGGGTAGACACATATATTTATATTCAGATCCACACCATTGATAGGACCTAAATGTATATTAGTGTGAATAATGTTTATTTGACTTGTCTAAAATGTCAGTCCTACTTAAAATGTTCATATTTTTATATAATTTCTGACATAATTTAAATTATTTCTTTTTAGACATACCTATCGATGGTTAGAAGGTAAAAGGGCGTAAGCGTTACTTTTTTCAAAATCGATGTTTTTGCATATTGTTGTAAAAGGCATTATTAGACATCGATTAATCGAACCTAAACATCGCTATCATTAGTATATATCCAACAATCGATGTTTTAATATGTGGTCGAAAACGCCATAAAATTGGTGGAAATGAAAAAACTGGGTGTAAACGCCAAATAAAAGACTTAAACTACATTCAAGGAAATTAGATAAGACATAAGTCTCATTTTTGTTAGTGGTTTTGTCAGCGCTGTAAAAAGCATTAAGCGGCATGATAATACAATGAACGTTCGGTTCATTTTAAAACACTAAAACTGATAGGTATATCTACCAGAAACCGTAAAAACATCTCAAACACGAAATCGAAATTGATTTAAATATTAATTTGTAAGTAGACATTATTTAGTTGTTTGAATGGTTAAACACATTCTACTCTAATAAATATTTGTCTTCATTGAATTTAATCAATAATATAAAAAAAATAACAATATTAAACTATGGAAGCCATTATAGTCAATAGAACATCATTGGGGTGTAAGAGCAAAGATCAGAAAAAAATGGGGCATAAGAGTTATTTTTTTTTTTAATTGGCTTTAAATACACGAATATATTATGATAATGAACAATTAATCAATACAAAATACGTAAAAACTCATTATAAATCATAATAAGTCTCAAATCGAAGTGTTATACGATGTTCCAAGGTTGTAACACTGTTCATATGAAAATATCTGTTTTTCGGCTCTCCTGAACAATTTGGAAATTGGTGCTTACACCCTTTTACCTTCTAACCATCGATATATGTCTGCCCTCGATATTGTAGATATGTATGATATACCAATTATTTTTGTATTAAAGTATTATTTAAATAATTATATTATGTATTGATCATTGAGATTTGACAATTATTGCATGATGACTTGATTAATATGAACATAAATTATGAAATATTATTTTAATTTAAGTAATTTTGGTAAAAATATTTTGCGAAGTATATTTATTTTGAATTTATATTTTATGAATGTTTATTATGATAATAGGCAAACGATGACACATTATATTTATGATTTTTTGGGGATATGATTACACAGGTATCCTAACAAATACTAATACATTTTTTTACTTATATAGTCAAAAGAGGAAAAAAAAATAGTTTCTTCAATCAATAATTAGTTAGTTGACTCAAAATATTATTTTTAGATTACCTACCTACCTAATACCTATATAATTTATGAATTGCTCATAACACACAATTATGGGACAATTAATTTTGTTCTTCTTTGGTATAACGTATAACTTATAAAAAAAAAAACAAACATTTACAAATATTCATAATAATAAGCGTCTATCGTTTTGTTAAATTAATTGTAGGAATAATTATCGCTTTATTTATTTATACCTTGATCAAAGGCCAAGTGGCATAAAACAGATATTGCATTAATTGTTGATACAAAATTTGGTAACTAGGTATTTTAGTTGTCTAGTTACATTTTTTAGGTACAATATTTTTTGTTTTAAAGATTGTAATTTTGTTTCAGACTTAATTAGTTGAACCGAATCATTAAACAATGGTTAAAGAAACAACGTATTATGATATTTTAGGCGTTAAACCTAATTGTGGGAACGATGAGCTTAAAAAAGCATATAGAAAATTAGCTCTAAAGTACCATCCTGACAAGAACCCAAATGAGGGTGAAAAGGTAACGCATTATGAATTCATAATTTTGTTAAAATAAATATTTGCATTAGTACATATTCTAATTTCTTTATTATTTTAATGTACCTATTAATTATACCATATGTTAATTATTTCTGAATTACAGTTCAAACAAATTTCTCAAGCATATGAAGTATTAACCACACCAGAAAAACGTCGTTTATATGACCAAGGCGGCGAACAAGCCCTTAAAGAGGGTGGAGTGGGTAACTCCTTCTCTTCACCGATGGATCTATTTGACATGTTCTTTGGCCAATTTGGTGGAGGTGGTGGTCGTGGTCGTGGTGGCCGTCATGGACCTCAAAAAGGCAAAGATGTTGTTCATCAATTAAGTGTTTCTCTTGAGGATCTTTACAATGGCTGTGTACGAAAATTAGCATTAGAAAAAAATGTTATTTGTGACAAATGTGAAGGTAGAGGTGGTAAAAAAGGAGCAGTAGAGCAATGTCCAGGATGTCAAGGCAGTGGAATTCAAGTGCAAATTCATCAGTTGGGACCTGGTATGATACAACAAGTACAGTCTATGTGCAGTGAATGTCGTGGACAGGGTGAACGCATCAATCCCAAAGATAGATGTAGGAATTGTAATGGAAAAAAGGTATATTGACTTGAATATGAACCTATCAACATGTTATTAATTATTTGATAATCCATTTAGGTTACTCGTGAAAGGAAGATTTTGGAAGTAAATGTAGACAAGGGCATGGTTGATGGACAAAAAATAACATTTAATGGAGAAGGTGATCAAGAACCTGGACTTGAACCTGGTGATATAATTATTGTATTGGATGAAAAAGAACATCGTTTATATAAGTAAGTCACAATTTAGTAATTGTATTAATTTGATGGTTAACAGCAGCATTTGTGACTAAATGGAATTGTAATCCGTCTATTCTTATTATACTTGTAATTGTAGGAGAAGCGGAAGTGATTTGATTCTTCGCTTAGAAATTGAATTAGTTGAAGCATTGTGTGGATTTCAGAAAGTCGTAAAGACTTTAGATGAACGTTCTTTGGTTATTACTGCTGTAGCCGGTAAATTCAAAATATTATTTAAATAATAGTTAGAGAGTATTACTAACATGAACAAATAAATTAAAGGTGAAGTTTTGAAACACGGTGATGTCAAATGTGTAGTTGGTGAGGGTATGCCACAGTATAAGAACCCATTTGAAAAAGGTCGTATGATTATTCAGTTCCTGGTTAATTTCCCTGAAAGTTTATCACCTGCAAAGGTGCCTCTGCTTGAATCGTGCCTTCCTCCAAGGTAAGAAACAACTTGATGTCAAGCATTTATGAATGTTTTGGCTTGATCAAGCTCACTTGATATCTCATACATCGCTTACAGTTGTAACTATAATATATAATTATTTTTTTTAATTTTATAGACCGGTTGAAACTATTCCGGAGAATTCTGAAGAAGTATCGCTTGTAGAGATGGATCCAGAATATGACTCTAGGAGACAATCTAGACGTGAGGCTTACAATGATGAAGATGGACCCACCCGAAATGTTCAATGTGCTTCACACTAATGTTTTTTCACTTTTAAAAGTCCATATATTATACAGTACAGAGTTATTTGTACTCATTCCGTAATAAGACACCGAGCAAACAAAATTTGATAATCTGTGTAAAAAATTAGACTTCTGATACAGTATTTCTTTCCTAATATATTTACTCTTTTTTTTATTTTATTCAAAAGTTAAAGGATACATTTAATTTAATTGCTTTCTGCTGATCAATACATTAGTACACTCCATTTTTAGTGTTACTTGTTTTTTATTTTATAAAAAATGATAATCATTTCTATTTTAAACAGAATTACTATTTTGTATTAATTCTTTATCCAACAATTGTGTTTGGTCATTACATCCTATATCTTTTGACTTAAACTATGGGATTATAATATGAGAATTTGTTTCTTATAGTTACTAGTAAATTATTATAGGTCAAGTAGGAACTTTTTTATTCTCGGACTTTGTCTTACACAAGCTCAATAGGTGTGTTATATTTCTAATCAATAATTGATCAAATTAAGTTTACTTGAGATTGTTTCCTATAACTTGACTTTTATGAGAATAAAATCAAAAATATGGGAATTTGAAATAAAGTAAAATGATAACATCACATATCTTCTCTGATTTCTTATTACTTCTCTAGATCAATTAGTAGGTTTGAAATAGAACACATCTTTTAAAACTGTCTATGTTGTAAGTATGCTGGATAATGACAGGAAATCACTACTTACCAATACCTTAAAGAAAAATAAACATTTTTCACTTTTATGATAATGTAAACTAAACCGTTTGAATGTATAATAATATGTAAAATGTTGTTGCATATTATACATTTAAAAATACAATATAAAAAAAAAAAATGTGGAACTGATAGCTTAAAAATTAATTTTTTTATGGTGTCGAAGATTTTTACTTTACATTTTTTAAAATTACATAAATATACTGTCACATAAAATAATTTAACTATAAAAAAAGTATATTCCTCGAACGTAGCAAGTGTAATAATTTTTTGTGAGTAATGGACACTAATTTTTTTAAAAATTTTAGAAGTCTGAACCAATCCTAAATTTCAATTTTTAATTCAAACCACCATGTAATTTTTGGACGAAACATAATTTCATAATTAAATATTAAAGACTGGGATGTATAAAAACTGATTAATAAAAATTAACTTGACTACAAAAAGTGATATTATAGGACATCTGACAGATACGCTCTGTGAAGCAATTTGCTATTACTTTCTAATTGTGTTTTATAAGATATATTTTTGTTGCTAGTCAATCATACGCATTAAAGAGATGACCTCTCCCTTTGGCTTTAAAAGAGTATTAGCAATCGCTAGCCACCTATTTTCAAATGTTTCAGTAATTGAAATGTAGTTAAAACTATAAGAGTTAAGAGAAACATAAGAAGATCCTTGCGTGTTTATATTAGTGATGGGCACTATCGAATAGTATTCGATAGTTTTTTTTAGCCATCGAATACTATTCAAATGTTTTTAAGTATAACCGATTAGTAGTTTTTCAATAAAAACTATTGAATATTCTGATAAGCTATCGAATAGTTTGATATTCTATTCGAATAACACTATCGAATAGTTTTTTATTATACGGACTATTTGGAATTTTGATATTTCAAATTTTAATTCACAATTTATTTCTTGGCCACCTGAAATTTTACTTTTTAGCGATGAATCATTGTCCCCACATAAACACGTATTCCAATTTCCAAATATAAGCTGTAGAAAATTATCTTTACAAATTAGTAATTAATAATTAATAATTATACATTAAAATTTAGAAAGTAAATAAACTTATTGTTCATAGAGATATTTGAAGAACTCTAAAATTCAAATCTGATGTAATTTCTTCTATGGATTAAAATACATTATTATTTTTATTTATCAAATATAAGATAAAAAATTTACAAGTTACAACCAATATTCGAATTTCGAATGAATAAAATATAAAAATTATTTGATAAACTAATAATAAATAAACTTTCCATAAAACTATTCGAATAGTTTTAAAGCTATCGAATACATGGTGACTATTCGAATGTTCGATAGTTATGGAATTACTATCGAATAGTTCAATAGTTCCCATCACTAGTTAATATACATCTCTATAAAGTTTAAAATGCTGTAAACAGCACAGTTTGCATGCCTTTTTTTCATTGCAAGAATATATGTATAATAAGTGTATCAATACACGATTGAAGTTTTTCATCATCATCAAAATTATGATTTTATGTGAATCAGGTAACGACTAATTGTATTAAAATTTAATTATTCTGATTGTAAATTATCCATAATAATTAATAATATCTGTGTTAGCTTTTTAACATTTTAAGCCCAAGTCTATAGATAACTTTCTGTGGTAAAACCATTTTTTAATCTTAAAATTAATAAGTTAATATGTTAAATTAAATGTAATTTAATTATTTCTTACAAACTCTCTGGGTTTTCAATAACTTCATTACAATAATATAGTGGTACAATAAAATTCTTAAATTAATTTACTGTATATATAAGTTGACTCGCTGTTGAAATTGTGATGGACGGCGGTCCAAAGTATTATCCTCCCAGATACTTCAACAATGCATCTTTTTTATTAATGATTATGTACCTACTTAATATTATTATTTATCAATATTAGTACATCAGTTTGTTTTCCAAACAATAGAATAAGTTTAAAGACTTGTATAAAAATAAAACTAGATTATATGTACACAGTATAAAAATATATTTAAAATGTGTGGTGAGGGGGGCTAAGAGTAAAAGGTTTTGATTATCTGTAGGTATATATTTTCTTAAAAAAACATGATATCACATTACCCTTGAGTCATAATATTGATACCAGGTGGCAGGTCTGTTAAAAAATGCAATGGCCTCATAAAATGGGCACAAGAAAACAATACTAATTCATTGGGACAAAAATACTAAACTTTATACCTACACACATTACCTCTACATAGATTTAAGATAGACTTTAAGAAATGGCTTCCTTATGAATTCAACACTGACCTATTATTATAAAATACCTTTATTTAACTGTTGAATTTATTTTATTACACAAATCCTATTTTTGTTTTTATACACTAATTATTTTAATAGACTAAATGAGCAATAATAAAGGACTTAAAGAGACTGTCAAACAGGGATTTTAAGATTCATGGTGGAAATTAATACTTTTTTTTTTGTTTATTAATGGTAGTCTTTGGTTGCAGGTTATATATACGAATTATTTCACAAAGCTAGGTACAATTACGCTGATTTGTCCATAAAAATAAAGTGAAATAAATTAAAATAAAATAACCCCCAAAATATATTAATATATTAAATACTCCTAACAATTCGGCATGATCAGTGGTGTATATATTATTTCTGAAAAGGATGATAAAAAAAAAAAAAAAACGACAGCTAAATGGGACGAGAAATCCCCCACCCTCTCAAAACTTTTTACTAAGGTAATAAAAAGCCAACAAGGGGGGGGGGGTGGTCTGACCACCATGTCCCTTCCTTGTCTATGCCACTGGGCATGATCAACTATGACTTCAATACTATTTTAGGTACACTGTATAAACATTTTATTTAATTGCAAAGATAGAGCAGGGGCGTCATTTCAGTTTTTTTTCTGGGTGTGCAAACTTTTAGGCAGGCCAATTTTGACATTTCACCAGGCCATTAAAAAAAATATATATTTATATATATATAAATGTAGGAAATCTATGCAAACCTATGTAAATATTCTTTCCTTCTCTTTTATAATTCTAATTGAAACTCATAACGACTAATGCAACTTTTAAATAGCTAGCAATTCAAAAAATTAAAAGCTTATAAGCAGTTAAAGCAACCAGCTAATGTCATTACTGTACATATACAAAAACTTAAAATATATATATTTTATATTACCTATATATGAAAACATGTATAAGTTAATTATGACAGCGCATTGGAGTATTAATGGCAGGCCAATTGTTAACATTTTTTAAGTTAGTGGTGCCATTGCACACCCTGCCCCCCCCCCCCCAAATGACGCCCCTGAGATAGAGTGATATGAGTTTTATTTTGTCACCCACCTCGCTGTGTCTGCAGCTCTATCGCAGATAGATTGCCTACCCGATAATGTACCGTTCACATAACCATAAGCGAGTCTCATGGGCAATGTCACGCGCGATTGCTAAAAACTAAAATATAATATGATTTTGCTTTCATATGCACAGCGAAATATACCCAAAAGAGGTTAATTAATCAACATTTATTCCCGGACAACGCCGGTTATTCAGCTAGTGGTTAATAAATTATTTTGTCCCTCTACTTTTTTTACCCAGTTACACCACTGTGTATCGTCATAATTTGGTAAATTTGAAAGTATGTCTTACATAATACTCTAGCTATAAAATGTGATTTTACTAACAAAAACAACCTATAAGACACAAAGACTCCCATCAGAAAAGTTCCTGATGACAATCCACTTCTACCTCTACCAAATTTAAAATAATGTATTTTAAAAGGTTCAAACAAACAATCCATTATTAGAAAAACTTAACTTTTGTTAACCTACTATAATCAATGAAAATTAATATTTTTATTATTCTTCAACATTTCAAAATTTAATTTTGTTAGTTAGATTTTTGAGGTGATAACTGAAAAGTGATAATCCATAGTTTAGTCAAAATAGTATAGTTTATAACGTCACAAGTCAATTTATTTAGAACATTTTAGTAATACACCTATAGCTTACTTATTTATGTTTAAATAGAATTATTTGACAAAAAGTAAAAAATTAACCAGAAATATTGAGTAAAACAATCAAAAATATAATATGATGTACCCATCAGATGCATAAAGTAGGTAGTAGATAAATGGAAATATTTGAATGAATTATGAAGTATTACAAGTTTTACTTTTTTAATAACATTGTATTACAAAAATAAAATATTTTCTATTTAACCCAATCAACTAAATAATATAAATTACATTTCTGGTATGGTTCCAATACAAAAGTACATAGATTTTCTTAACATTCATGTACAGCATCAATCATAACCCTTAAGTGTTCAGGATCGACATCAGGATAGATACCGTGACCCAAATTTGCAATGTATCTGTGTTTTGTAAATTTGGATGCCATACTCTTAACCATTTCTTTTATTTGTTCAGATGGACCGTACAAAGAGCAAGGGTCTAAATTGCCTTGTAAAGTTATATTATTACCAACAATTTTCCTAGCTTCATCGGGGTCGATTGTCCAATCCAAGCCAATAACGTCATAGTCAAAAGTAGATAATTGTTTCATAGCATAGTGACCTCCTTTCGCAAATACCACCATCGGTACACTATTACCCTTCAACTCATTTTTAACACGAGAGCAAATAGCAGACAAATATGGACCACTAAATCTAAAAAAAAAAAGTTTTACATTGCAATTTGTTTCAATTATAAATTTTTTTTTCTATTTTACTATTTTGAATACCTGTCGAACAATTCAGAATTTAAGTATTCCGCATTTGATTCAAACACTTGCAACATTTGAGCACCAGCATTTACCTGCTCTATTAAATATTTGACTATAATGTCTGTAAGGATTTGTAATAATTTTTTGCTTTCTTCTGGATATTTGTACAACCATTTTTTGGCCTTTGACATAGTTTTGGAGCCACCTCCTTCTATCATATAACACATGAGTGTCCATGGCGCACCAGTAAACCCAATAAGAGGTACCTAAAAAACAATACTATTCATTAAGAGTATGTTGCACCCACATGTGTATTGTTTCTGGTCTTACTAATATATAACAAACCAATATTTATATATGACAGTTCCAATTTGGTGTTCGGGTGTTCCCAACTTAAATATTAAAGTGAATTTGACCTATTACCATATTTGAAGAAAAGAAAATTATATGACATGTTCTCACATTTTAATTTTTAAACAAGTGGAAAATATTTAATATTTATGTTTCAAAATGCTCATAACTTGCTTAACAATTAAATATTGTAAAAACTTATGATATAACATAGATATTTTTTTTACTTTTAAATGTAATCATAGGTCAATTCACTATTTCAGTCTAATTTTAAAGCTAACAACACAAAATTGGAATGGCCGAACTAAATTTCATTAGTAATTTTTCAATAAAATTATTTATTGACGCAGTCTTTACAAACTTTAATCATAGATTAATTGGAGAGGTTTTCCAACACTTTTTGGCATCTTTAATGTCCACGACATGATAATATGTTCTATAGATTTACCTGGCCGTTTAATCGATGTCTAGTCAATGTTATAGCTTCAAATACATATCCTAATTCTTGTTTAACATCAATTGATTGGTTTAGTCTGTCTAAATCTATAGGTTCCTTGAGAGGATCTGGAATTACAGGTCCAACACTAGGTTGCATTTCAACAATCATGCCTAATGCCTGAACAATCACCAGGATATCACTGAAAATGATGGAAGCATCGAGGTCGTATCTCTGAATTGGTTGCAGAGTGACTTCACACGCGAGCTCCGGTGTTCGGCATATAGTGAAAAAATCGTAACGCGATCGCAATTCTCTAAACTCTGGTAAATATCGACCAGCCTGTCGCATTACCCATACTGGAATACGATCGACTTCTTCACCTCTAGCTGCTCGCAAAATACGATCATTTTTAAGTGCAGGGAAATTCATATTGTTAAAAAAATTATAAATCGTTAAGACAATTACAATGTACAAGCAACTAAAAACAACATGTGGAGAGCTTTATGAGTTTAATACAACAAATGAGTAACAAGTGACTTCTAAAAATTAAAAATAAAATTAATTATCAGTCAGCACACAGTACACAGGTTACAGGTACACTTATCTATGCAGTACACTCAGTAGTAATTTGTAGACTAATTATTGTAGTCGCGAGCAATCACCCTAAAAAATTAAGAAAGTCAAGGGCAATGACTTATCTTTTATTGATAACAAGAAATGATACATACAATCTATAATTTATAGATACGTCCGTGATAAAAAATAATATTTATTTTAATACAATTAATAATATACTACCTTATATGGAATTTTATATTATTAAATCTAATATGGGTAATAGTTTAGATCCTGGGCGGAGCGATTAATGTGTTGATTTAACAATAATGTGTGTTTTCGAAAAATCGATTTTTGTTTTTGGTGTAACTTTAAAACAAATGACCGTACTTACCGTACATACATAAAATGTTCACTGGTTGTTTATATATTAGCATTTTATATACACGATAACAATTTCAAAATATTTTGATTTGTTTTAAACGGTTTACGGACGTTATCAGTTTAAAAAATTTTAATTTTTTTTTCTACGAATGTCAATAAAATTGTATTTGTTGGGTAAATAAGCTTGACAATTTAATACAAGGCTCCTAATATATGTTACAATGACAGTTGAAAATATTAAAAATCTAGTTACAATTTTTTTTTATACGCATTTTAATTCAAATCTTGACAAAATACGTAAAAATCACAAAGATTTGGAATATAATTAGAGTTAGTAATTCATAAAAAATTTTCTTTTTAAATCTAAGATTTGAAAATGAAATAGGTATAAGATTCTTCATAAGTTTTTGTCTACCTTCATCAAAAAAACAAATGTCTAGTGTCTACAAAATGAAGAAAGTCAAATTAAATTTTTATGAGCGTTTGATGTTCATATTTTTACAACATTGAATATTTATTAAATTTTTCATGTGGTGATTTTCTTGTTTTGTTATAAATAATATTTCATAAACGTATTGCTGCAGATACATGAAAATTTCACTGAATGTTTATATTTTCATTTTCTATACGGCATACAATTTTGAAAATATTTTGACTCATTTTGAGCTATATACGGACATTTTCAGTCCGCTGAGTTACACTAAAAATATGAAATCGATTTTATCAAAATTTGGTTTTACGTAAAAATTCCCATAAAAGTGTATCCTTAACATTCTTTTTTTGTTTTTCCCGACGCATTTGAAAACTATTGTGGATTTAAATTTTGATCTTTTTAATGCATTAACTATAGATTCACTTTCCTATTAGAATGTAGCTGATAATCGAAGCATTTTTACTACCAAAAGTTGATGACAGACAGAAAAAAACACACTGTAAAGAACATATTGAACCACAGCAAAATATATTTAATAATTCAACTTGGGATGCAATTTGTGCTTAATCTTAATTTTAAGATAAATACTTAAAATGTTCACTAAATTTAAGCATTTTCAACAAATAGTATTCTTTGGTTTAAGCATAATTTTAAAAATATTTTGAGTTATTTATTGACAAATAACATTTATGATTTTTTTTTTATAAATAAGTATTGGTAATTAAATTCTCAGTCGGTCAAAAAGTTTGAAAATTTAATACAATTTCTCTCAGTTTTCTAAGTTGTTCTTAGCATTTATTATATTAAATATTAAATAATTATAAGATTTAAAATTTAATTATAATTTAATTAATAGTTTTGAGTAATTATATTACTTAATATTATGAAAATGTGTCATTTAAAATTGAAGTTCAGTCCGCCACTGGGTGCAATGCATAGCCCAAATATGCACCTAGGACCAAAATATTTTATTGAAATCTCTACAACCTCGTTATCAGGGAAATCTGTAACAGCGACAAATTTAATTGTTGTATATTATATGTGGTCACAACCCCCTTTTTGTTAGTCCTTAACAGCCTTATCTTATATATAAATATTTTAAATATATTTATACTTGATAGTAAATAATAAATAAAGGAAGGTAATTCAATAATAATTATTATTAATTTATGATGGCTACCAAATGTTTTATGAAAAAAAAAGTAAACGTTAATAGAGTATATTATTGTCAAATGATTGTGATCGAAAGTATTAAGGTATGTGTTCCATAATGTTTAACTCATTTTAAATACATTAGTCTATTTAGGCATAGAATACATTAATATTTAGTTACATAATGTGCATTTTTATGTATTATACCTAGGTATTTGATATAGACTGATTCCTATGGACGTAAAAAAACCAACGACGAGGATACGAGATTGCTTTTCTATACAATAATAATACAGAATGTCAGAATCTGAGTATAGAAAGTTTTTGCCCAATTAAATACTGTTTTTGATGGCTAAAAATAACTGAGCAACGATAAAGTAAATAATATTTATATAATATGTAGGTAATGTATGTTTTTAGGGGACGTAATGCTAACATAGGGGATGTAATGCTAACGCAGTCTCCTCTCCGGTTCTCAATACCACGAGGGAAAAAAAAAAGGTATTGTAATTTATATTTTTGTATCTATCATTGATACCTGAATAAATTATATAAAAGATTACCATTGTTTTAGGCATTGGTTCCATTGTTTTGAAGTACCTATAAGAACACAGAAGTCATCTTCGAATAAGAAAAATCAATGGTTATTCACCTACCATCATAAATTCATACCATACAAAAATTGTAAGTTTTATTATTTAAATTATATAAAAACTACATCATAGGCATCCTTTTTAAGTAGATATGCTACACAAACATTTTAATGTCCAATATAAATTAAATAAATATGTTGCTAAAAATTCCAATATAATATATTATGTTGTTATTATGCGTTATGTCTTCTTTACTATATAGTTATTTTTTTTGAGTTTACTCATTATATTAATTATTATTTATCGGTGGTCTACAGACTACAGTCCTAACATAATATATTATTAATTAATTATCCATTAATTAAATTCTGTTTTAGGTATATAGATACCAAAAATGTTTTTATATTTTACAATATGTAATATGTATTTATGCCACTGTTTTTACTATTATAAAATAATATTGTTATCTAAAATACATATAAATGAAGAGTTCTAGGCTTATGATACAAAGGACATTTATAATGATCTCTAGTCTTAACTTATATAATTATAAGAAAAAAATTATGATAATATGGCTATGGTTTATGAGAATATTATATTACATAGTACTAAATATTATTATAACCTTTAAAACTCTATAAAATTGTTATTAATGATGTTATTGTTCAGTCATAAATTGTGATTAAATAATAGTAATGCACAAAATAAATTAATAATTAGGTTCAAAAGAAATAATATGTAATTAAACATTAATGTTTTGGTATTTTTAAATTTCTCATTTGTTTAATAGGAAGCAGTTAAATGTGAAGTTAAGGAACAGATCAAAATACAGAATATTATTCAAGGATTTCCATTTCTAAACTATGGAGAATCAGTAGCACTCAGAGTTAACTAAATATTATAAATACTGATTATTATCATTATTATTCTAAATGTATTAATGTTTGTATGTATTGTCAATTTATGTGACACATAAATTGACTATGCATACGGGCATAAAAATGTTCATTAAATTGTAAATTGTATATAACTCTAGACCTAAGCTAACTAAGGTCTATGTCACAACCAGTGGCGGACTGAACTTTAATTTTAAATGATGCATTTTCATAATTAAGTACTTACCACCACCACCACCACCCTATTTTTACTTATAACAAAGTTATGATGTAAATAAAATGTAATCAAAAGAGCCAAGAGGTCAGGCTGTAGCATGTAATTCTGCGCCACAGTCATGGAGTGGCACCACCCCCTTTGAAAAGTTGTCGCAACTGCATCAAAATTGAGCGCTTCAGCTCGCAACTGGTCACAACCCAAGTTTATTTTTTATTCCAAATTATGGTAAAAGTTTATTTTTCTAAAGAGATTTTATAATCGTAAAAACTCCATAGTCTTGGATTTGTGTTTTATTCCACAGTGTATTTATACCTAAAATGTTTTTATATTAAAGAAATAATTTATGATTATTATTTTATCATTATTAAAGTTTATTTTTTATATATTGTTTTATACTAATTTACTATTTCCATATATGTTTTAGATTTAGATTTTTGAACTAGCCTAAATAGGATAATTTTGTGAATATATTTATGTAGGTACCTACTTTGTTAAAAAGATTATGATTATTAAATGTTACTAAATATTACAAATAATAATTTAAAGATATTCTATTCCTAGTTCATAAAAACATTTTAGAACTTAAATAATATCGAAAATAGGTAATGAAAAGAAATTGGAATCATTTTATATTAGGTTTTATTAATAATAATTTAATTAAAATAACAATTTTAATAACTTAAAAACAATATTTCAAATAAAAATAACTATATTTTAATAGTTTAATAAAAAGTTTCATGTAAAAATACCACTGAGGCACATAATGATGAAATATGTTTTTAATATAAATTGTTATTATCCATCCAAAATATTCATAAATAAAACTAACCATCGGATAAACAAAATATCTACCCACCTACTTAAAAATAATAAACATAGATTAAATTAGTAAATTATTACCACCTTTTTGCCTTAAGTATTATGGGTAGATAGTGGATTGACTATCTTTTTTATGTGTACCTATATTTGAAAGTTAAATAAAATACTAATAAACTATACTTTATACCTACTTAGTACTTAATAATGTAAATTTACATTACCTAGGACCTTGATAGATAGACCTTTTTTAGATTATGTGAGGTGAATGTATTGATTTTACAATGATGTGTTTTTTTTGTGTCTATGTATGATAAGTAGCTCAATGCAAAAAAAGGTTTTTAAATGCATCATCAAATTTTGAAAATATTTTTTACTTTGATTCTTTTTGAGCTATTTTTAGGCATAAGATATTTTCTTATATTTTTTTATGAGTTTCTGATTTTAATAAAATTTGTTAAAATTATGACAATTTACAAATTAATTTGAGTTAAAATACATATAACATTTTTTTTATATCTAAGATTTGAAAATTCTTGTTAAGTTTTTATAATTTAAAAAAAAAAGTTTACCAGTTAAATTAATTGTTTACGAGCGTTTGAAGTTCAAATGTTTCCAACAATGGATATTCCCCCATTAACTAAGGATTTCTTACTTAGTGTTTATGTTTATTTAATAGTTTCCCATATGCCATAACATTTTCAAAGTATTGTTACACTTAAACTATTTAGTCTATAGAGGCATATACATTTTTCAAATTTAACATAATATCCATTACAGTGACCCATATCAAAATCTAATGTACAGCAGAGTGGTACCCACTTGCCCACCTATTTTTTTATTTTTACACATAATCTATTTCTTGTATCTACTTAGGTAAACGTCTTCTGGGTAAAATTGTCCTCAGCAATGTTGTTTAAAATCAAAAGTAGGATAATTAATATACATATGCAATAGATTTACACATAATAATATGATATACATAACTATAAAAATTCATTAACAACATTGATTTATATAATTATTTCTCATTGGTGGTTCCCTAAAAAGTACAAAATTTCGACACGGGCAGCGCCACACGGGTCTTTGCTTTATAGTTAAGGATATTTAAAAAAATAAGCAATAAACATGTATTTTTTTTAAAGTTAGATAATTAAAATTATCTATAAAAAATTAGTCATTGGATCAAGTTGGTACTTTTGGGAGGTTACAAATTACAATACTCCAGCAGGTATTCAATGCAATAAAATTGTATTTAAATACAATGTAACTTCCATATTATAAATCTCATGGGCAATAGAAAATTTTTATATACCTACCTATTGTAGAGAATTTATTTAAATAGAAATAAATACATTTAGTCCTAACTTAGTTTAAGTTTCAAAAATAATACATTAAACAATAAATGTTGTTAAATTAATGTTCGTTACGTATATGAAAGTTTAAATAAATATATTCAAATATTTGAATGCCAATATACCCACTCATTTACCTTACAACACTGTTAGAATAGGTACCTATTTTAGTAACGATGTTGCTCAATTATGGTGTAGCTGAGTAGCTCTCTATTAGTGAAATAATGTTTATAATCGGTTTAGTATTTACAGAGATAACGCCTCATTTATAAAGTACGATAAGCAAATTATTTTCGCCATCGGTCGCATCATTAATCCTCCAGGTAAAAAATTTAGTTGGTCGTTTGCGCATTGCGTGTGTTAACAATTTAACGCAGTATCCAAGGTGGATATATATATATATATTATATATTGTCCACTTTGGCAGTATCTATAATACTAGTAGGTTATTTAGAATTTAAGTTGAATTTAGTTCTGATAATGCAAAACAAATACATTATCCATCTAAATTTTAAAGAAATTTAATTTTTATACTTGGAATTTTTATAACTAAGCATTTTCAATAATAATATTTAAAAAAATGATTGTACATTGCTATTATAAAACTGCTAAAGACATAAAACATAATATTTGAAACAAAAAACCGCTTTAAACGAATATAATTATTAATTAATTAATTAATTAATTAATTAATTATTAATTAATGTTTGTTTTCTTTTTACAATTTGTTCTCGTATGTTGTCTCCTCCTTGCAAACGTGGAATTTGTGCATTCATTAGAACTAGGGATGGGCCGATACTAAAACCAATACTCGATATCGGCCGATATTAGTGGTATCGGGTTTATCGGTATCGGGTTTTTTTTAAACCGATATTTGAACTGATACCAAAAAAAAAAAAAAACCAAATCTATCAGCATAATAGCATTGATTATAAATTGTAATAGTTAAATGTAAAATGATAATATTATTTCGGTTGATAGTATCGGTGATATTTTAATATCGGCTCATTGTTTATGCTGAAAATGTTGGTTTTCAAATATATCGGGTATCGGTTTTTTATGGGTTGCATATATCGGAATATCGGGTATCGGTAAAAAGAGGTATCGGCCCAACCCTAATTAGAACCAATTTTGTGTTTTGACATTTAATAAGAGTGAACTAACCTATTATCCGATATTAAGGGTTAGGTTAGGAACATTATTTGTGTTTGTACATAACCTAGATGTCATCATTAAGTGTTTTAAAAGAATACTAACCCCGGTTACCCATCGAATGTTAAATAAATATCATATAAAGATATTTGTTTTATTAAATACTGATGCTAAATATAGGAGGTGGCGCGAAGTGAATAATTGACAACAGTCACATATTATATAGGTACAATTAAAATTTAATATTTTTCTTAAACCTATACCGAAATTTATGAAAATCAATGAATTTTCTACATAAGTTGACAATTTAACTTCTATGCTCATCGACACCAACAGCATTTTGTAATATTATTGTATAATTATTATTATAACGTTATTACCTGCAGGGCTGCAGCCATTATGTAAAAGTAAACTCAAGAGTTCGACGAGAGTTCAGACGAGATTCGAACTTAACAATCAGTTCAGTCAGAATGACCGACAGGACCTGTGCCGCGTTAACGAGCATTTTTCCCCCGAATCACTTGAGAGTACACACTGCAGTTGTATACTCATGATTTTTCAAGAAATTCTTGAGAGCATAGGGTCTGTATAATATTATGGAGTATATTGTACATTATACTGTATACCCTATGTGAACAGTGAACACCACTGAAGCCAACAACGCAGAATTGGTTCTCTAAACGCAAATTTACTAAATTTACTTTACTTCGGATATTTTATGTCATATCAAAACACATATATACACACAGCAATATTGATAAAATGTTTTACTAACCGTTTAGCAGTAAGTTATGACTAATTATTTCTATATTTTTTTAAATTTAATTGTAATAATTGATAATAACGCACCCAAATTATTACTATTATTATTTATTATTACTATTATGACTATAATAACAACAATTATTATGTTTATTGTTCATTCAACAATTTTCATTTCATTTATTACAGTTTGTCAATATAGGTACCAGCTAAGTTCTAAGACAATATTATTATTAATTCACTGCACGGGTGGTGTTAATTCAACTGACATTTAAAATAGTTAACACATATTATTATAATTGATTTTAGTTTCCAAGCTACGCAACTTAATATTATGGTCACCCCTCTCAGATTAAAAGTATTGACCAAACATATAGAAATAGAAATCATAATACCTAACCGCGTATTCTTTATTCATTGTATATTACAATATGGTTGCGATATAATCATAATTTGCTGTTTAATAGTGAGTTAAAATATTTTTTTCAAAACATTATAAAGGATTAATTTATTTTATTCGTGTAGTAGTTCATATAATAATTTAATGATACTAATATTGAATAATCCCAAGCATTATAATGCCTTTTAAATTGCCAATGATACCAGGATTTCAAACTTGTAACACGGTAAATAATTGTATATATTACATTAAAATGTTATTTTTTAAAACATATTTAATTCAATATAATTCAATAATAAATACAAGGAAATTAAAATGAGGTATCCGAAGACGCCTGATTTTGATATCATGAGCGGTGTAAATATTATCAGATCATTACACGTCAAAAATGAAAAGAAATGTAATTCCGTCTTTAATTCCTCTACAGATCTCGAAGAAGCCAAAAAGCCTACTTGGCTAGTATTTGATAAACAGGTAAATAAACCGTAGACGAGGTAGGTACGTACATGTTGGTGCACAAATGTACAATTACACATTTGGTTAGAAGTTAGTAGTTACCATCATTTTAAGCGGAGTCAAACAAATAAAATATATAAATACGTTAAAAATAAAAATAGTAATCAGGACTTGATTTCATTCCAGAACCTAACATTCGATGCATATTTCAAAAGTACGGTGAATGAAAGCTTTGGCTGTACCTATAATTTAAGAAAATGCAAAATAATTTATTTTCTTGAAGATAATACAATTAGGGTAGTTGAACCCGTCGTTATCAACAGTGGTTTACCACAAGGTAAATTCTTTTTATTGGTATTGAAATATTTTGATAACTTGTACGAGTAATCAGGCATAAGTTGTACAATTAATGTAAAATATATTGTGACTTGTGAGTTAAAAGTTGAAACAAATAATATTAAGTTACCTAACAGAATATAGATAAAATTCAATTTTATGTACAAATTAAAATGTACATAGATTGTTGTTGCGTTTGACTTTTTTCTATAGATTTTTATTTGTAACAATGACTATACAACTTAATAAATTAGTTATTACACATAGGTACTGACTACTGACAGTACCTACCTACGTCCTATACAATCTACATAGGTACCTACTTACTTTATTTTACAAAAAAGCAACTATATTACTATTTGAGTACTAATAACTTATAAACTAATTGTTCTAATAGCTAAATGACTTAATAATGTATTGATTTCTTAAAATAACAGGAATATATTATAACGATAACGTTTTAATATTATTTATTATTCATTAATTTAATGGAAAAAATACTAGTACCTAGGTACTAGGTAAGCAACTTCCTATTAATAACTAATTAGTAATGCGTTAAATATACCTACTTAAATATGATATCGGTGAAGTATTTCCATTTCCCAAGGTCGTCGAGAGAAGAAAATATATAATGTCAATAATCATTATATTATGGTATATATTTTGTTTTTTCGAACACTTAGTACTATAAGCGTTAAGAAGTGAATTAAGCCACAGGAGCTTATAGTTCCATTTGTTAGCTGTTAAATGTGTATTTAAAATACATTTATGCCAAATAATTATGTTAATTATAAATTCTGTGAGAACTAAAAAGCAAAAAAGATATTGGATTTATAATTATGTTTTGTTAATTTTTATTGAACTTAGTACTTACTAGGTATATGTATGCTTTTTCGGGTGGGTAGTATAGAAAAAGCATTAAAAAATGTTTACGTAACATCCTTGACAATCGAGGTATACCTTTATTGTTATTTATATATTAGAGAGGCTATTTTTCGATTTTATAAATAACTATATATTATTTACTAAGGTGAAAGATAACTACTAGGTAACCGTTTGTAAATCGAGTTTGTGACAGGATATTTTCCTGAATGTAATTATTATTTTAAATTGAATATAATGACACACTTGCATTAGCTGGCAGTATACTTAGGTAGGTATCTTCTATACGCACCAAATTGAGCGATATACGATACGAATGCCAGATACCTAAAGTGAAGTATAGACGTATAGTAGTATACATATTTACATTTGTATGTTCACAGTCTTTTTTTTTTCACCGTGGTAATTTCACAACAGATTCAAGCGAGGATATCCCCCTTGAACACAATAATTTTACCGTAACAAAAATCACGGGGGTATTTCACACTCGTTATACACCTATTTGCCGCTCACGCAAAAATATTTACCATATAGCATTTTACAGGGAGATTTCACATTTTTTGTCCACGAATTCTCCTCTTACACAAAATATTTACCGTATTTTAAAATTACAAGGAGTTTGCACACTCAAAATCGGTTTTGCCCCTTACTTAAAAATATTTACACGCTAAATGGGTTTTTTCTCAACAAACCTTATTATAAAAACTAAATAATTATTACTATATTCACATTTTTTTTTCATTTATGTTGGTTGAAAAAAAAACCATTTAGCGTGTATACGGTAAATATTTTTGAGTAAGGGGCAAATAAGTGAATAACGAGTGTGAAATTTCCCCTGTGATTTTTGTTACGGCAAAATTATTGTGTTCAAGGGTGACATTCTCGCTTGAACGTTGTGAAATTACCGCGGTGAGAAAAAAAAAGACTGTGAACATACAAATGTATACTACTCAGTATATAATATTATTTATGATATTTATACATTATAACATTTAAATAGCCGTAAAATAAGTGTAGCAGATAATCGAGTTGAGTATTAATAGAGAATTCAAATGATTCAAATTTCAAACAAATATGTGTCCAAATAGTCCAATTATTGTTTGATGATTTTTAATAATTATATAGTTTATGATTTATACATTTATAATTATAACGATGTATTAAATTATGATTTCTACGCATCCAATATTATCTCTTACTCATGGTTTATAATTTACAATAATAATAAATAATAATAAATAAACTAATAAACTAATTTCAAGTTGATATCAAAACATTTAAGTTGAAATGATGTATTGAATATAGTAAATTTTTGTAATCACTTGCCAGATATTATTTATTCGACTGTAATAATATTATGTACATTGTCCATATTATTTATTATCTAAATAACTGTATACATTTTATGGTTAATTAACTTCAGGATGTTTAATAAAACGACATAAAATTCCGTTATCAAATAACAATAACGACTACTATCAAATACTAGACTTCAATGTCGGAATTACTGTGGAGTTTTATGGGAAACAGTTTAAAATAATTGGCGTCGATAGTTTCACAAGAGATTTTTTGAAAAAAGCAGGTGTTGATGTACCCGAAAACATGTCAATGCCCGTTGACCCATATTTTACTAGAAGAGAAAAAGTAATACTAATATTCTTTAATATACTAACCATAATTATTATGACTGTTTGATAATAGATATGATTATTAGTTATTTTTATACTTTTAATGAATGTATTGTATTTCAAATAATGAATATAGACACCAAAAAAAAAACAACCAACGAGCAAAGTAATGGCACCCGCCTATAAACAAACTCAAGGATTCGAAGGCATTTTAAATTTTAAAGGTTTTTGGGACGATCGTTATAATGTCGATGGTGACTTACATAATTTGGAAGTTCGATACTTTTTAGCGGACGATACAATGCAGATTGTTGAACATAATTCAGATGGAGGTTTTAAGACATTTCTCAAAAGACAAAAACTTCCAAAAGTATTACATCATAATAAACACTATAGAAATATATGCTAAGTTATTATGATGCATTGGATTTGTTTTAGGATCGAATTTATGTAAAACCACCGGGTTTTAGTGAACAAAATGATTTATTGAATGTTTTGGCCATAAATTCTATGAATCAATGGTATGCTTTTGATCCTTTGGGAAATTTGAGTGATGCTCAAGACTGTTATTATCATTGGTCGAATCTACATGTGGGAGCTGAAATTGACGTTTATAGCCGAAAAATAGTCTTGTCTGGTTGTGACGAGTTTACCAAGCAATATTATTCAGATTATGGTTTGAGTAGGTTATACAAATGTTATAATAATATAATTATAAATAATGCTTGATATATGTAGGTACCTATAATTGATATATTATTATTGTAATTTAGATAATTTTCCTTCTGCAATTGACTCTCCAAAAGTAATAGAAGAAAAAGAAAAATCGACTGTCCAAACCACACCAGTGTGTCACGATGAAAATGTTTTAAATAAACTACTTAGTCATTCAACAATGGAAGCCTTAGTTTTTAAAGCAAAAATTCTACCTAAGGAACCGAACAATTTAAATCGAGAATTTATCGTAAAATGTTTTCTAAGCGATCAAAGTTTTTCTGTTTCCGAAATGAATATACAAACGGCTGGTGAGTTTTATTATATTTAGGCATTTATATTAGCCTATATATAGTATATGTAATATTTATTTACTAACTTGTTGATTTCATGTATTTTTTAGGTGCAATAGGTTGTAGATTCTTTTCAAAACGAAAAATTCCAAAAAAAAGTCCAAATGAATTTAATGTAATATTTAAACTATACGTTGGTGTCAAATTGATCATTGATGGTTTCCAATTTGTGTTTGTTGATGTAGAGGATAGGACGTTAAGGTTTATGATGGATCATCCAAAAGAAGTGAGTTTGAATTCTGTGCATACTATGGTTAAAAATCCAAAATTTATTAAAATAAACTTTTAATAGTTTCCGCATAGTGACGTTCATTACGTAATGAATCAAATATCAAAAATAATAAAAACTGATATAGATACGTTAAAAACAAAACATTTCCAAAACAAAAATGAAATCGAAAGAAACGAATTTATCGAAATAATGCTGAATAAGTTTCCAAATTTTAGTCGCCATGGCATGTTTGTATTAGCATTACAGTACAAAAAGCACGGAATGTACAAAGAAGTATCTGACAATTTATTCAGAAGCATTTTGCAGGATGAGTTAAGGCGAGAATTGTTTGTAGGTTTCGACGGACTTGAAATTAATTTCAAACAAAGAAATTTAGATAAGAAGGATGGATATCTTGAACGCAGTAGTGCATTCAAAGCTTTAAAAAGTGCAAAACTACCATTTTCCACTGAAATTATAAATATGTTATTAGAGAGGTAAGATGAAGTATTAATGTATAAATCACTAATGTAAGAAAAAAAAGCCAAGAAAAAATGCCAATTTATTTATTTATAAGAATTAATTATATTAAGTGTTGTCAATTACAAGGCCGTAGCTGGAACAAATTTTCGGGAGGGGTTTAAAACTAAATAATATTTTTTCATGGCATAAAAAACCAACTAAAAAAATGTATATATTATAATAATAGTTATCTAAATATGTGTGATGTAGGTACACAATTTTAAATAAAACGTTTTATAGTATTAGCCATTAGGTCTAGCAGTATCTTTTTTTTTTTGCGAAACAATCAATTGCATAATCTGGATTCTGGGTTGCTTTTAATTTGTATATGTACTATACACACTCAAATTACTAAATACTTAGGAGCTAGGTCCTTTCACACGTACTCACTACTCACATTCGATCCTGGTCCGTTTCGAGTGACCGAGTCTAATCCGTTAGGTTATCCGCCTATTTGGAAATACGAACTTATCTATCGTTTTTCAATGCATAATAATATATTCACAGTTCTCATACAATGTATGCGATCCGAGTACGGTCCAAGTTTTACGAGGTTACTCCGACGTAATTGGTCTGATGACTGATGAGTTCCGTACTTATCTACCCAAATAGTTTTTTAATCTTTTAAATGAAAATGTGCGTTCTGGTATTGATATCGTAACTGATAATGTAGCTCATAGTTTAAAAAGAAAAGATATATTTGGAAAAAATTCAAATAAGGTCTTGGACCTTGGTATATTTTATTATATAATTCTATAATAATAGGGATAGTATTCTATAGTAATGAATGTATTGATTTTACAATGTGTATTTTTTATTATAAACTTCATTCACTTATTTTCAACTTTAGTAACCTTTCTGTTGAGAAAATGAATGGTTGGTCAGTAATTTTCAAAAGCGTCAGAGAAAACAAAAAAAAAAAAAAATTAAAACAAGGTTTTTACTTTTTAGTAATAGTATAAAATATAAAGTATAACTTAATATAATATGTAGTTCATACTACAACATGCACATTTAAAAAAGTATCACTCTATACAAAGTGAATCTAGGACGTTTCTCCCCGTGCCTTTTCCTCCCTGATACAATGGACGTTTCCCCCCGAACGGGACAATTTCCACCCCGGACCAAAAAAAATAAATATTAAACAATAATTATTGTATATAATAATTATATATATAATAATTATACAATGCAAATAAATAAATGTATAAATGATTAAATTAATATATAAATATAATTGTATTAATGTAAATAAATGTACTGTTTGCAAAAATTAAATAACACAAATCAAAATAACCCAACTAATATATTTTATTCTGGTAAGTTAGGTAGCTCACGGAATAAAATAACGTCATAATTACACAAACACATAAGCAATAATAATATACATGGGGGACGAAGTGGCCGAGCGGTCTAAGGCGTCGGTTGCGGCGCTGCCGTCGCTGGTTCGATCCTCGGCCACTGGGCGGCATTTATCTTCGGGCAAGTCACGGTGTCCGGAAAACAAGTACCGCCATCCCCCACCCGGGCATAGCAGATACCTACGGGTGCCTAAATCAAAAGTTCTGCCACAACAAACATACACGTGTTCCCCCCTACCCAACAAAAAACAAAAATAGCTAATGACCTAAGTTGCCGGGTTTAAGCTCAAAAAAAAAAAAAAAAATATAATAATATAATAAATATAATTGTATAATTAATGTATATTTTTATTTTTTATAAATTGTTATAGATAGCTTACTAAAATTTAAAATATCATCATTCTAAAAACTCTCACTTAACTTTTTTAACCTATCATCTTTACCTAAATTATTACGAAAAACTCCTGTTCTATAATTTAAAATTTTGATTGATGCTCTTGAGTTGCTCATCTGTAGAGTTTCAATAAAAATAGATGCACAAAGTATACACATTATACTACAAATCAGTGGCGTATCTATGGGAGGGGTGATATGGGGGTCATACACTCTCATACACCCCCAGGAGACAAAATTTCGTTCACAATACAACATGTATATTGTAATTGTGAATATAATATAATATAATTATGATTTATGAATATAATATGTGTATACTGATTGTTTATTAAAAATGTTATACTGGGGGTACTTTTTGGTTAAATTACTTAAATTGTCCTCTTCCTACGCTGTAAAAATTAACTTTACGGCGTTTATAAATAAACCTGTTATTTAAGAATTTACAAAACCGAAGTTTGTACGGCATATGATTAATAATAATAAAAAATAAGTTTTATTTTAGATTTGCTCATCACGAGACAAATAAGGTGGATTACGTGGACTTGCTGGAATATTTAAATTATACCATAAACCCTACTCCCGGAGCACAAGGTTTATCGAAGGTAGTTTAAGATAATGAATTAAATAAATATCATAATAAACGTATCAACGTTGAAAACATGCTGAAATTGTATTGATAATTTTTCCCTCCAGGATGTATTATTATACAGGAAACCAAACGAAGCATTTATCAGAGTCGGCGAGTTCGTCAACGATTTACGGAAATTATTATAATCATATTAATAACACCATAATAGTACCAACGTTTACACGGGTCCCCCACTCAACGCTTACATTGGTTTCCAATATTGTCGCAAGATCCGGCGGACTGATGACACGTCAAACTGGTTCGTTTGGTAACCACTCAACATGTGTTGTTGCTGCGACATATTGCATTCAAGGGCGTTACGGGATGTATTGTGTATTTGTGTGCCGTGTGAGTAGTGACTAGTGACTAGTGAGTAGTTCATCTGAAACCTTCCGATGAGTCGGCGTCGTTTTCAAATCTCTTACTGATAGAACCGTTTGACGTTGATCGCTGCGCTTTTCTCGTGAATCATATTTTTAGTGTGTGTGTGTATTTTTGAAATTGTATTTTACTTAAACATTCATCCGACTATTATAATATTATTATTTTTTTTATAACTTTTTATGATTGTTTTTAAAACATTTAAAATCTTGTCGTGACAGTCTCGTCCATTCGTATAAATACAGTTTGAGCAAAATTGGTAAAATTCACTTAATTTAGATGGTGGTTGTACAAGCTTGAAACTTTTTGGACGCATAACGTGGATATAAAAGGTACTTATTTTAAGCTTTTAATCATATCACTGAATGTTATAATTGATAGTTAGGTACCTATATAATATTAATGAATAAGATGAAATATTATTTTTTCATTTTTAATAAAACATTTTTTGATCCATTTATTATTCAATATTTATATTTATTTTATATTTACTTTGATTAGGGATGAAAAACATTTATTTATATACAGGTACTAATATGGTTATAAAATATGAAAAACCTTGATAAACTGTTATTTTTAGAAGTACCTACTACGATAAAAACTGATCGATTAGGTAGGTAGGTATCTGATAAAATCAAATATGATTTTTAGATGCATAAAACTGAGGCAATAGCAAATAATCAATAAATGTTATAACTTATAACACACGTCTTGTTATTTCTTCTATAGTTCTATCGTTGTTTAATTAATTTTAGTTATATAATAATTCAAATTCAGTTACGTTATTAATTTTATCGATGTTGTATATTTTATTAATTATTTATTTATACATTTGCACTTAAACAATACCTATTATTCTAGGACTCAGGGTATTCGATATTTATGTAATGTTGACAAGCGACAGTCATCACTCTGTTATGACGTCGCTATGTACTTCAAAACGATAATAGGTAATCATAATATATTTGTAATCTATCTTATAACATTTTATAACCTTTTTCGTAAATCGTAATAATTTCGATACAAATAGAGAAAAATTCCAAAAGAACATTTTGGGTATAAGTTTATATTGTATTAAATACTGCCGGAATTGCATTGAAACTGAAAATTAATATTTAAAAAAAAAAAATCATATTTATAGATTTTGATGCATACATAATATTACATTATATGCTTGTATACGTACTTCTAATTATTGTTATTTGTGAATCACAATTTGTTATCGGTGGGTATTTTAATTACTTTTTGTAGACTGCTTAAGATTGAAAAATAATGGTCTTTTAGTTTCCATATATATTCAACAATATATCGCCCACTGAAATAAGTATTTGTACCTTGGTCTTTACTCCTTGAGATTGTAATAACATCTACAATTAAGAATTGTAAAGATTTGATAAAGCTTAAATAGTGAATTTTGAACTAGTTATTTATGTATCTACTACTTAAAAAATAGCCACTGAACGTTATTAGTTGTGTAACGTTTGACTGTAAGTTTTTGTAGAAATTGACTTATTAAATTAGTTTTATACAATAGTATTTTGAATTAGGGGTACCTATTTAATGAATTTCAAAATATTATATCGCACAAAGTAGGTACAACCACAACAACACTGAACACATTATATAATATTATATAATATATAGATTTTGATACACAGTGACAATTTAATCTCAATATCCGGCTTCGATCTTCCGTGCGTGAAACACAGCAAAACACATTCATGTGTCTTGATTATAATAATAATTGTTTATAAATCAATGGGTACTAGGGAGTAAGTTTTGAGCGTTTATTTTTTACTTTAAAAAGATTCTTATAGACGCCTTCAAGAATGTGATCGGAGTTGTAAAAGCGCTAACTATAAAATGTTAATCTAATATGAAATAGGTAATATTTATAATTTGCTACATCAAGCCCCGTCATATAGTGATGCCATAAAGAAAAAAGGCAATATTTTATTGAAAAAAAACAAATAACACCAATTCGGCTTGAAGGGAACACAATTTATATTGGTATAATACACCAGTACGATCTTGGTATTATATAATTATATAATTATCATGTATATTTAATATTTATATCGGAGTTTATATCCCTATACCTATACCTATGGTGCATTATGAATAATAGTAACTATATTTTGTTTTAAACTTATAATTTATAAATACCATATTTTATCATCAATAGTATTTATAATACAGAGTGATTCTTTTATCATGAAACACTCATTATTTCAAAAAGTATTATGTTTTTAAATATTTTTTATCCTTATAATTTTTCTAAGTTTTTTACTTTTTTGAAGGACAACATAAAGTTTTAATTTCATATTCCAAAGCAGAATATTTTTCTAAGTATTTTAATTCATAAAAATAGAATTTAGGGCAAGTAGTTTATGAGTTATAACTTATAAGTATTTAAAGTTTAGATGGTGATGAGGAGTGGTACGGGGTTACCCCCCAAAATGTTTGTCCACTACACTGTTTGTCTAAACTTAAAATACTTAGAAAAATATTCTGCTTTGGAATATAAAATTAAAACTATGTTATCATTCAAAAAACTAAAAAACTTAAAAAAATACAAGGATAAAAAATATTTAAAAATATGATTTTTTATTAAAAACGTTGTTTTTTTAACAACTCGAAACTATGTAAAAAAATATTTTCAAAAACAATTATACTTTTTGAAATAATGAGTGTTTCATGATAAAAGAATCACCTTGTATATGATAATAGACAATAGTTGTACAAATACATATTTACTTTGATACCTACTAATTTTATTACTATAAAATAATATATAGGTACTATAGTATAAACAATAAACATACCAGCATGCGTTTTCTCCGTCTTAAAACATGCGTAGTTAGTAGTTAAAACCAATTAACTACATGACAAATTTTCGTTCAGCAGATGCATTTTTGACAAAATTTTTTGTGTGGTTTGCTTTAAATTTTAATATTAGAATGAATTTGACTTATCATCAAACTTAACAGTAAGAACATAATCTGTGTTTGTATATTATTACGTTCAGTTCTTTCGATATTCAAATTTTCAAGTGAGTTATGAGCCTTTTTAAATTATTGTAACAATTTTATTACCTTTAGTCATTACTCGTAGATGCCTAACTTGCTCTAACATATTTTAAGTATCATAAAAAATAATCGTCCAAAAACAAATAATATATTATTATTTATTACTATTCGGTTTTGATAATAATGATTGGTTCATTTTCTGTATTAAAGCATTTAGAGACTTAGAGCTAACATCAATTTGGTTCTGCCATGTTGACATATTGTATATTATTGTAAGACGTAGACAATATACATGCGAGCATATATATATATATATATATATGATATGGCGCAAGGTTTTTCGTTTTATTTTTTACAGAAAATTGTTATTTGAGGAATTCATATCAAAAGTCTTCGGAATACCAAACAATATAATATATTATCTTTATATTTTTTAGAAATAAGAATTCCTAGATCTTTATAAAATGTTTTGACGAAAAACATTTTTTAACCTACATTAGTTTCGTGCAAATTAAAATGATAATAGTAATTGTCGAGGTAATTGTTGAGTTATCATTTTATTTAATATTCAAATTGAAATTTCTTAACTGGTACAGTTCAACAGTTGTACCACGCGTCACTAATATTTAGGTAAAAGTATCCATACAAAATACAAATTACGGTTAATAATATAAGTTCTCTACATACAATAATATTTGTAATTAATAATATAAAACAAAAATATGAACATGCATCGTATTCGCTTAAGCTTAAGCATAGTTTTTATTCGCATCGATGTTACCATAGATTTTAAAATATGAATGATTGAAACAATAAAATCCAATTACAAAAGTGAAACTATATTGTTCCAATTTCACTAATAAAGGGTTTTATATTTATATATATATATATGTAGCTGAAAGCCGCATAACCACAATGATAAAAATTCGTATCGCCAGGGTGATTGGTCGATTTATCATCGGACAAATCGATAGCTGTTATTTGTTATTATTTGTTAGTTTGTCATGTATCTATTTAGTAAATTACATCCACACGTTCACCTATAATCATTCAATATGGTCTAGAGCTGCGGCTACAATTGAAACATCAACTTATAATACAAATACATTCTTGCAATTTTGTTATTTTTATAAATTAATAAATGTAGAAATTAAACTGTCCTGTTTCCAATTTTGGTTTTTTTTTTAATGGCTAGATAATTAGACACGAAACTCAATGGCTTTGAAAAATGAAAATAACAATTTTTATTATAATTATAAACCTACTATAATATTATATTATAAACGTTGTAATGAATTGTAGTGTGGTATAAGAAAAATGCAGTTTATACTTTTCGTGTTCACAGTGAAATATGAATATCGTATTATTTAAATTGAAAGAAAAAATAATAACGTCGCATCTGTTTTTAATTTGAACTGTTGAAATGGCTACACAAGCTACAGTAGTAGTAACAGTAGCTGAATACCTATACTATTATTGTAACGTTAGTGGGGAAAAAAAAATGTTGACTAAATAATTTTACCCCGGATTTTAGTGTGTAAATAACTTTTTTATAGAAGGGATCTATACGATTAATGTAAGTGAAACAATGATAATGTGCAGTGTAGTATTATATTTTATTATCAGGTAAGTACTACTTCCTATATTATACATAATATGATAGGTACGTATTTTATTTTAAATTCTGAGTGCAGCGATAATTGTATTGGTTTTAAAATGATGTCCATCATTATCTTTCGATTTTAAAAGCAGTAAAAATGTTTTAATCTATAACTCTAATTGTGGTTTCTTCTTCTTGTAGCAATTTGTGGTTCTAATTAATACTTTGGTGGTTAAAAGTAAAAAACACCTAGTAAGTACTTTTCAAAATAATTTGGATAAACAAAAAATTGAAATTATGGAAACTATGTAAATTCGTTATCGAAAAAATAATCGTTGATGAAATCGATTTTGTTTTTTCTGTTGGAATTCAAACATTGAATATGTATAGATACTTGCATTTTTTACTAAATAATAATATTATCATTTTCTATAATATACACTATCGTTTTAAAAATATTTCCAATCTTTTTGTGCTTTTTATGGATAGTTTATGAATGTTTCACTATTTTAGTGTTTTTTTCGATGTATGAATGATAATATTTTTGTTGCTCAGTAAAAAAAACTTGAACATTTAATACAAGGTTCATTATCATGAAGATTAAATATTTCTAATCTTCGTGATCATAATATTGAGTTGTTTTTGTTATAATTATAAAATTCCTATCGAAAGTAGATACAATATACCCACTATATTTTTTATCAGTTAAATTTGTAAAAAAAGTACGAAAATATGTTAATTTTTTTTAAATTGCAGTTCATATAACATATTTTCCTAGTTCGTTTTTAGCGTCAATACATCGATAATAATCCATAATATATTAAAAAAACAAAACAAATTATACAGGTATAAAGCTTAAAGTTGGTAATATTATATTATTATATCACGCAATATTATAATATATTAAAAAATATTTTCTTTTCAACTAGTTGTTATTATAATGAAAAATTAATTTTCAAAAATAAAATCAGTCCTTCCTTAGTGTACATAACATAGGTAGGTAGTATGTAATTTAAGTTGAAATTGATCGTTAAATGTTTTTGCGAACTCTGGTTTTAATAATGACTAACGGTGAACCAGTTGCGGCGATCGTTTAATAATGTAATAGGTACTGTAGTTACAATAATTGCTAATGTTTAGCAGAAGAATGTTGCCTATTCGTGTTTGTAATGTTAAAATCACGGTCTCTGCGTTTTTCCACGAATTCCGCAATGAATAATAATTAGTATTAATTACATATTGGTGACTAGAATTTAACATAACATTGCTCGTAATATCGTTACTCATTTATGATCCCTGCTATATAGACTACGTGTGTGTACGCAATACGGTGAGCCAAATACCAGGAACATTGGATTCTTGGCGGGAAGCCTAAAATATTGTTCGGAGCCGTCTATAAGCTCCTACGTCACCGAGGGATAATTAAGCACCGGACCAAATGGAATAGGTATACCCTCGTAAAACCATCAGTCTTTGTAAAACGAAATCCTTTCAAAGCGTTCTCCTTCTTTTTGATGTTAGTTTCGCATATAACATTCAAGTGGGAAAACATTCTACTCCGGTAATCGTTATTAAATTTTTTCCGGTTTTTTTTTTTTAACAATTCAGAGAATTTTCATAGCCGCAATATTATATACACGTTATAATATGTATATAATATATATATAGCTAGGTACCCCACGTTTGTTTTGCAGCGCGCGCACATATTATAATAATGTACGGAAAATGTACATTCGTTTACATGAGCATTATTGACATAATATCGTTACGTATTATACGTACCTGCTATATACAGGGTGATTCGCCAAGCATATTATGCTCAACCCCACATTTTCCTTAATATTGAATTTATTCAAATACGGATTTTCATAATTTTAAGTATATAAATTACGTTTGTCGTTTGTGTTTTGCATTGGTGCTTACCCCATATTTTCAAAATACTTCAATTTTTATACCTTTTAAAAGAAGTGTCCTGAGACGCAATATATATATATCTATAATCTATTTAAATAAAAATTACGATTAATGATTACAAATTGTTAAGCACATATTTTTTTTTTGAAAATTGTTTAATTCATTAACGTCGAAATTTGAACAAGCATATTTCCGAGTGGCGAGCGTGTTATGTTCTAAGAATAAATAATTATTTTCCACGGTAATAGGTTTAACACTATTTGAGAATGGCAAAAAATCAACTATTTAACCAACTCTAGAATATATCCGATACATCAAGTATTAAAAACTTACCCCAATCTAAGCTTAATTCTAGAATACCTATCATATGGGACAATACATATTACAATCAATCGACATGGAAAAAAATGAAACATAGGAAAGTTCAAATTTTCAGAACCTCTGTCAATAACTTATTCATACACTCGCCAGTTAGTAATGACTATGACACTATATGCACACAGTGGCGTATTTACGGAGGGGGATAAAGGGATCCACATGGACTGTATATAAAATTCAAATTGTAGGCCTCCTAAGCTCAATCAAAGTTTAGGATTAACTTAAAGCCTCTAATTTTAAAGGCGGGACTCTGGATAAAGTCATATATTCCCACAACAAAAACCTAAATACGCCACCGTATGCACATAAACCCAGGAAAACATGGAGCTGCCTGAATAGGTACAGAATCAGACATGCCTTAACTAAAGAAATGCTTTTGATAATGGTAAATGACAGAAAACATTCAATGTGACTGTAAAAACCTAGTAAAAAGTGTAAAACATATTATCGTTCTAAAAAGTATTTTAGAAAGTTTCAAGGAACATGGCACGATATATTCACAGCATCCCCTAAAGCAATTGCATGGATAGAATCACTGGACCTAGAACTCTAAATCCTAAACCTATATAAATACCACAACATATTATTATTATTATTATTCACTCTTACTATTACTATATTATTAAACCCAAATAAAAATAATATTAGATCTATCACAGGCTAAATGTTATATGTTTTCATTTTGAAACTATGTAGTAAATTGTCTATCATGCCAAATGATAAATAAATAGGTTTAAAATATATGGTTTATTAATGATGGGTATGATTATTTGAAAATTAAAGTTATTTGGGAACATAGCTGGTAAGTGCTAAGTACCTAATAGGTGTATTAACATTTTTAATCTAGACTAAAATATTATGTCTAGGTATTTTATATTTTATGCAAAACTATTATTAAATACGGACTATTATCCTTTGTACGTAAAGTTGTAATAAAAGGATAATTCTAGTTTGAAAAAAATCAGGAGTACTCATTAAAAGATAGAAAAAAATCTAAGTATTTAAAAATAATTTGGGGGGGGGGGAGGGGAGCATGATTGGTAAATCACCTTATATATTATTTATTTATTTTGAGTTGTACCATATTATACAGTTATTGACGGATGCATTATGTTTTGTAATATTATGTAATAATGTGAACAACTATTAGATAACCCACTTGAATACAAAATATATTTACGTTTGGCACTGATTTATTTATATTATTATCTCTGAAAAATTATTATTTTGATTCAATTTGAACACCTATAGCGTTATAAGGATAACACGTCGGTGTGTCTGTTCGTAAATATTCATAAGGCATAATAATAATAATAATAATAATAATAATAATAATATTATTATTATTAATATTATTGACACTCTAGGACCTAGGATAGAGAAGACAATCGACAAACGCGACGGGAACAATACATCATAATTTTTCGTTTATTATTATTTTTTTTATAGATTTATATCGAGAGACATTGGCACCGTACGTACGGATAACACTAAAACAAGTAGTAAATTATCTAATCAATGCCGTCGTTGTAGAACAAAAACACGTATAAACAATACGCTGCAGGTATATCTTTGTCACCGTGTGCTAAAATATTGTATATTATTACGATACGCGTGTGTAGAAGCATCCGACCTTGGTTTGGTGAATTTATAATTTGTCGAAAAAAAATTAGTAACGCACTCCTCCGCACAATATAATATTATGTATAATAATTATTGTCGGTGAACGATATTATAATTGCAACTGTGCGTCTTAATATTTTCTTTCGAGTTCGGTCTCTTCCGTTTGCGAGACGGTGATAGATTATTATATTAACCAACCGTTGAACGTGTACCACGTGCAGCAGAGGCGTTTTCGTTCTATTATTATTTTTTTTTAATATTTGGCACTTGGTGATGCAATGGGCATTTAATTCATTGACAGGGGGCAATCACCTTTAATTGATACACATAAACGACAACTATAATATACGCCGCAGACAGGAACCATATAATATCCTCGTATTATTTTCATGGTAGGTACTAGGTGTACACGATGGTCGACCACATCATATACAGAGCACCACACCCCAACTCCATGTAGAACGGTTTGAAATTGCATTACGACTGTTCGTTAAAGTTTTTGTTGGGTTACAAAAAAAAACCCGTCGATGGTTTACGTTTTGAAAGTATTGACCGCCGCCGCGCGTGTGATTTTTATACCGATAAATTTTAATATTTCACGCCGCAGTATGACGATGGTTTGAATTTTACATGTATGCTTCTACACGCATTACACATACATCGTATTTTATCATGACTGTATTATAATATTATATACGTCAATACGTCATAAAATAATAATATTATAATATGCTGTGACTGCGAATCTCCAATAATATCATATTATTATGTTATAGCTAGGTATAGGCGTTGGATGAAATCAATGGGTCGAACAACTTTAAAAATTCTCACATTTCAACATAAATATAATATACAATATTTTAACTGATTTAGGATACCTCTGCAGCGTAATATTCCATAATTTTAGACTGAGCGTAGCGATGTGCTTTTTTATTATTTGTGCCTGAAACCACTTTTTCTAGTGAAAATTCTTGTAGAAATTTTGGATTAAGTTGGTATTTTTCATGAGGTAAAAATTGAATATTCTCAGTTTGCACCGTATCAAATAGGTATACGATTATTTCTTAAAATTATAATATTATTATTAAAATAATTATTTGGTAACGTTGGTTACCAAAACGTTTTATCATCTTCGTTCATAATCAGTTTTTCATTTTATACAATTATTATCTATCATTAGATCCAAATTTAAGACGTCGTCCATTATAGTGCACGTGGAGTACTCTCGACTCCTCTATATAGTAAAATACATGCTCCCCACTTAAAAAAATATCTTCCATCCATTTTAACTAGTAGTGCACAGTAGCAATGTCCGATCTATTTGCGTACATTAATCAGTGGTATAGTTACTTATATAGATATGACGACTGCTATATAATAATTTACGCATAGTGTCTGTGCGGTGCACATAAATTTACTATCTGACAATATTGTTTCCTGTTCGTTTGCACTGTGCAGCGTATGTGCGATTCATTTCAAATGTACCACGTATACATATTTTGCTAAACAGACTACAACAACAAAATACTCTGTTTCGTTATGTTGCTTCTATTATTGTATATTTGCGAACATAACATGATATAAGTGTCAGTATTTTTTACTTCGGGAATCTTATTCGTGGAATATACCACATCGGTGGACAGGTTTCGCGTTATTTTTCGATTTGAAATCGTAACGCTTTGCAGCAATTCGTTTGGCAATAATTGGCAAACGTTTTTATTTTTTATGTGTACTATATGAAGGTGATGTCGTATCTCCATTACGTCCCTTCCCCAGATTCACATTATTATATTATTAACTTTGCGCCCACCTATATACCGCGGACGTATTATAATAGTTGTATGCAAGTACCATTTATCTAAAAATGTAATCATTCGATTTTACGAATGGTGGTAATATTAAATTCAACATTCAAATAGTATAGCGACTTCTTAAAATATAGACTGGCTGTTGGTAGGATAAAGCGTGACGAAAGAAGCTCTCAGAGAACTAGCACTCGTAGTTAATTATAATTACTTGGTAACCACCGCTCCTGTCGGCGGTTTATGGCACGTATGATGACCTCTCGGTTCTGCGCGTTTATATTCACGACATGTGCCGTCACCTGTATGACGATCCATCGGCGGCCGCATACGCCGGGTGTGGATTAATATTACGATCAGTACATATTTCCGGCAACGGCGACCGTAAGTCACCCCCCCCCTCCCCCCAGAGCATACAGGGTGTCTGATCTCGCCGTGACCAGTATTTGTCCCTGTGTGCGCCATTACTACATTTTTCTCGATTATTATTAACTTACGATTTTGGAAAGATTTTACTGCGTCGGTGCGAAGAATCGAGACAGAGTTCTTCGCAGTATTTTTCCGACTGAAACTCGTAACAAAATAAAATCAAAATATTCTTTCCTGCGTTTGTTGAAAACCCGCAATAATAATCATCGTGACAATTAAACAATGTTAATCGTGGTAAATATTTTACAAGACGGTTTACTACGATTTCCCTTCGTAGAGAGTTCAAACAGTTGCGAGAGATTCTCAAAAAAGTACTTAACTATATGGTAAGCTTCTGGTAAAAGAATATTATAATACATAATATTTTACAGATGTGGATGCGGGTGTGCGTAAGTGCGCGAGAGGGAACCATCGCACGAAGAGACACCCTGTATAGTCTCGTTTAATATACCACACTTCCTTTCCCTTAATCACGTATGGGTTGGGAAACGCCAGACTTGAATATTAAAATGCGCCGTATGTTTACATTTGTTTTTACTCAGTTTCGTCGGGTACGCATCACACACACACACACACACACACACACTCGTATATTATATCACATTTATCACGAGACCCGATGCGCCGAGTGAAATACAAATTAAACCCGTAATGGAAGTTTAGGTTTCTTTTGAATAATTTCGTTTCATATCTCACCACTCGCACTGCTGCGTGCAGTGTATACACATACACATACACACACATAACAGACACCGACGGGAACGTGAGAGCTGCTCCCGGTGTATATACTCACGTGTTGCACGTGTAACGAGATCATAACCGGAAACGGGGAGGGTGTATAATAAATAATAGAAATCCTTTTGCCGTGCGATCGGGGGCAGCTGAAGAAGCGCCCTTTAGACGCGTATGGCCCATATCGATCTAGATTTTAACGGAGATCGTCTTCCTGCTTGTTTTTTTTCTCCTTTTTGTGTTGTGTTTGTCCGCGGATTCACATCCGTAGGCGTCCAAATGTTTCCAATGTGAACTACATTGGTTATAATGCTTACCGTGATTCGCAGGTGTTTAACGATGGGAGCCGAATCACATTACAGCGACACCATTAGATCGTCCAAGAAATGCAGCAAGTTGAGGCCGTTGAAGATAACCGCGGTCGGCGATGGGATGGTCGGAAAAACTTGCATGCTCATCACCTACACGACCAAGCAATTTCCTACCGAATACGTGCCTACCGTGTAAGTGAAAACAATTTTTATAAGTGTAAATCTATATACAAGCAAGGCGATTATAATGCAGTTGTAGTCGGCAGGTACAGTATGTGGTATACGCATTGGTAAGTTTTTTTTTGTAATGATTTTTGCATCACTGGTTAGTAGTGTCGGTGATAACTATATATTTCTATATTCCCAATATTATTATGTCTCATATTAATGTTTATTATTTTTTAATTTAATATCTTATCTAATATTATAGGCGCACGGATTGTTGGAATAATCTGTTGTTTTAAAGTGCTATAGTAACTAATGCCATATTTATGGTATCGTAATGATTTATAATTTTAACGTGTATACCAGTGTAATCTAAACTTTGTTCAATATTGATAACTATATCATTATATTTATGATTTTTTATGAAAAAAATACGGTTTTCCGTCATTTCACTAATAGCGATATCAAAATACAATCCCACATTTGAGGTGCATCCTGTTTATTATTTTTTAATCGTGAAATAGATGCATTTATATTAAACAGCCCAGTTTTTTAATAATCACGTTTGTAATTTATTTATTTTTGCATTATATTTTAACAAAATTGTAAATATTTACTGTTTGTATCAATCAAGTGATGCCTAAAGTGTAAAATATCAAACACTCGTTATAGAAAAACCATTCCTAGGATTTCTCATCTTGACAAACTGTTCAACTAAATAGTACTAAATACACTATCTATCACAAAAAATATTAAGAACTGTATAGTACCTACGTGGAGTTTTTTTAATATTAAAACTTTTATGATACTCAATGGTATAATGTATCGTGCATTTTAATCTGTCGATCACAAAATAGTTAAAATATTTAAAAAAAAAAGCGTTAGATTATTAGTACTTACCTACATTTTGTGAATCCCTATAACTAATTTAAAAAATTTGACTACCTACAAAATGAAAAGTAAAGAGTGGCTTTGTTACAGTTTGTGTTAATTGTTAGACAGATAAGACAGATAACATAGATGTTACGATGACGTTCTTTGTGAAAGTTATTCGTCGTTAAAATTTAAGTACGAACATAAGATAGTAAGAAATTGGAGTATGGGTGTGATATTTCGTTGTTATTTTTTGGTTATCACCTGAGGGCTGAGGTGGTATCTTAGGGCAGTAGTAAATATCAAAAAAGTTCCGCAGGTTGCAGACAGTAGTTAGGATAAGAACACTTTAGAATTGTTCAGTGGCTTCAGAGGAAATCGCAAAAAAAAAAAACAATAGCCTATAAAATATAATTTATAGCGTAAAAGCGAATACAATGTATGTACGTATTATTTGTTCATGATAAAAAATACCCTTTAAATCATTTACCTGATCATACTATCGCTCATAGTCTGTTCCTTGAATGTATATTGCTTATTAATTATTATTTTCAAATTTAAAGACATCTGCCCAGTGGGCACAACAAATAATTTAAATAACTCTTGTAGTATCGCACTTGGTTTTATTTTGTAATCAGTTCAATGTTAACCAGAGACTTATTAAATTTATTCATACGAAATACGATTTTTAAAATTGTTATGAATAAACGGCGTAAATCATTATGCTGATTTTCGTATGACATAAGACATAAGTGTTCATGAAACACGTTAATTAAAATACGTAGGTATCTAATAGAGAAAGTATGTCAGAAATGAGTCATATTATTTGTGTCTAAATAATACTTGAGAAGGTTCTTTTTATTTAAATGTTAACTATGAAGCGACCTATATTAATATTTAAAGTTGTTATATTTACTTATTGTGTTACATTGCATTCGAATTAGAGAATATAAATAATCATATGTAAATTGGATATTTAGTATGTCAAAAGTATGTAAATGTTGCATTACATTTCCTTTGTTTGGATTTTCATATTTTTCGAAAACACTAATAGTACTATAAAACAAATATTTAAATTTATTTTTAAAAATGTAATATTACAATTCAAATAAATCCATTATTATAAAAACCTTGAATGCTTCATATTTGAAAATGTATATTTTGTATTATATATTTGTATGCATTTAATTCATAATTGCTACTTATGTATACAAATGTCAAATTATATTATTTTTAGTTGAATTAAATCAATTTAACATTTAAGTTTTAAACTTATAATATGTTTAATTTCTTATTAAATTAAATTGTAGTTACATTTTTATCAAATATCTAAGAGGCCCGCGATGGCCTCTATTATAAAACTTTTGTATATCAACAACTTTCAAACATGATTACATTTAGTTTTGAACATAATATGCTCCATACGTTGTATCACATGCTCCTAATGAACTGTTGGCTTAAGTCTGAAAATAGTAAAAAATAATATATATTATATACTTTATACGTAGGTTACCTAAAGTTCAATTATTTTGATTATAATAATCATGCATGACAAGCATTATGTAATCAGTGTCCAATGTACCTTATAATTATTAATGTATTTTATAGACATAATATTGTCTATTTAGTTTTAAACTTACGATGTTTATCCATAATATTCATATTTCCAAATAAAACATTTTTGCTTGTCTATATTGTTAGAATATAAAATATTACAAATTTAATTTATAAATACATGTTAATGTTATATTTAAATATACATCCATAAAATTATATTTATTTGACAATAGTATTCGTATAGTTGGGTGTTTAATATGGAAGAAATTTAATCAAGTGTTTTTAAAAAATATATGTTTGCTGCTAATAATAATCATAAATATTTTTAACGTATTTTAAGATTCGACAATTATGCAGAGAACATGGTTATGGATGGTCAAGAGTACAACATGTGTCTGTGGGATACTGCCGGCCAAGAAGATTACGAAAGACTTAGGCCACTGTCTTATCCTAATGTGAGTTATAGCTTTATTAATTTTTTCAATACCGAAACACACATTTAACATATTATTACGCACATACAATTTTATTTTCATAATTTTACATATTTTTACATATTTTATACTACTCTTACCTTATGGATTACCTACTCAGGAGAATTATAACGGAAAAAACTTTAAAATAAACTAATTGATTGTCGAACCACTCTTAAAACTGTATTATCTGTAAATGTAATACGCTGCCCAGTTTTGAAACATATGGTTTCCGGTTGAATCACTTATGAAACTATTCATAATATTATGTTATAGTAATATGCCAATATTTTATTACAGACGGATTGTTTTCTACTTTGCTATTCAGTCGGTAGTCGGAGTTCATTCGAAAACATTGCCAGTAAATGGCATCCGGAAATTCAACACCACTGTCCGAAAATACCTGTGATATTGATCGGTAAGGCCTGATGACGAATCCTGTATTGTACCGTATGGGAGCAAATGCTGGGATATTGTGTTCTATGAGTTTTGAATTGTATTGATATAAATATTCAGCACACGAATAGTATTGATTATAAATAACATAATATTTGAACTGATGAAAAACAATTATTTTGTCGGTTTTTGTTGATTTCTGTTCGTCAAATAGTATGTAATCTCTACTTTTATTTAATTATATAGGTAACGATTTGGTGGTTGTTATAATAATAATAATAATTAATAAAATATTATTATTTGCGTGTGCAGACGTAAGTAGTTGGACAAATATTGGACCTAAAATTCGCAAAAACTTATTAAAAATAAGCAAATATATAGATATATATATAATTTCACTGGGATAATTTAATATGATCAATATTGATCATTATAATATTAAACATCCCAAACAGGTGAAACAATACTTGTTATTAAAATAAAACAGTATACACAAATCATTTATTTGGTTTCACTGTAAGCAAATTAAAAAAATTAAATGTTGCTACCTAACATTGGTTCAAAATAATTACGCGAAAACAAATAAACGAACATTCAGAGTCAACACACAAATGTACGACTGAACAAGAGTAATATTTGTACCCACCTTTTGTGTGCGGATAACATAACATTATAATGGTTATCTTTTACAATGGTACCTAGTAAATGATAATTGCATTCATAAAAAATAATAATCCAAATGTAATGGCTGTGTATCATAACGACTCGCATGTATTGGCCTATATATTTTACATATATATATATCATATGTTTGTGGTGATTTATTCAACGGTATTTTATTCATTAAATATGCGTTTTTGATAAATGTTTTCAAACAAAACATACGATATGGGTAAAACGCTGGTAGGTATACTCAACACAATATAGCTTGATTATACTAAAAATTAAGGTTAAATGAACCGATTAAAAAAAATTAACTATAGTGTAGGTCTTAATTATTTTCAATACTCCCCAACCGTCCGTTTCACTGATATATTATTTTTTTAGAACTCTACAACAATTTGTAGGGGTCTCTCAACACGCCGACTACAATTCATTAATATTATCGTCTAGCGAATCACGAATTCACGAGTCATGATCATTGCGATGATTAACCTGCACGTCCCTTATTATTATATATTATACAATTTTTTTGTTCCTGCTATTATTCAATTATTCGTATATACTATAGATTCTAAGTTCTGTCGTGTCATAATATTTGTAATATCATACTTCAATTACTAGCTATAGTATTGTCTGGAAGTTTGGTTAGATTAACACAAGTTCAAATAACCGTTATCTAACAATTATTATTACATATTTTGCAGGTACGAAAACGGATTTAAGGCTGAGCCAAAACGACTGTATAACACGGAAAAAGGGCAAGAAAATGATGAAAAAGATCGGGGCCGTCAAGTACCTGGAGTGTTCAGCTCTGACCAACGAAGGGTTGGACACCATATTCACGGAATCGGTCCGCGCGGCCATCGAAAGGCCAAGAAAAAACTGTTTCGGGTTCCCTTTCATCCAATGCTGTAAATAGAACTCGCGGGGCTGTTAAATCATCGTCATCATCATCATCAATTAATACCCTCGAGATCTCGTTCCACGCTTATACCACCCCCCCCCCCCCAAAAAAAAAAAAGTTAGCTCTTATACAAAGTATACGCATTATACTATGTAGTAGTGGCTATTAAATACGGCCTTAAATACGAAACTCACTTTTGGAATGCAAAATATGTGCCATAGATTGTGTATCGCCTGTACATAGTATATATAATAATATAAAATAAATCAACGAAACGCTGTTTAAATGTATACCTACCTACCTATCTACCTACCGTACCATATGATATGACCTCGCCGCGATAACGACCAATGAGATTTTATATACACAAGTGGTCGCCTATATTGTTGGCTTATTATATACTAGAGTATGTTTAAATAATATTGTTTTTTTTTTTTTGATAAAATGTAAAAATGTATTATTATTAATTTTTTTATTATTATTTGTTTGTTTGGTCATGTGCATATATTATGTATAATATCTAGTATATCTCACACTATATATCACAGTATGACACGAATATTTGATTATTATACAATTTCAGTTTTGATTAATTTGTTATTAATTATTAAACTATTTATAAAAGATGACAGTGTTTGCGTTAATTACAATTACATTTTCCCAAATAATTAGAATAAAGTTTAAAAACTAATTTTGGTTTTTCATAAACTCGCGATTCTCATCCGAGACTAGAGTTCCAACAGTCAATATCTAATTATTTAATCCTTTGATTAGCAGTAGTTAATTTAACTGATCATAATAATTTTCCAAGAAAAAATTTATTTGTAGTCGATCAGTGTACTCCAATACCGGAAATACCGGAATAATTTGTAAAAGTTAACGGTAACCTATATCTATTCTGTTTTTTTATTAGATCTAAAAAAATGAGAATTTTCTGCTTGACAATTTTTATACAAATTAATTATAAATAATTGTCGTTATCATTTGAAACATTATTACCGACAACCACGATTAACGATGAAATATAGGTATATCTTACGTCGCGCGTACCTATAAGAATGAGGCTTTAAGGAACAACTATAACAAGTATATAGCCATGCAATCTTATCACACACAATAATTTATAGGTTTAATGTTTAATTTTCCGTGCTCATTGTGAAATATTATACGATACGATAAAACGTGCATAGTTCACCGAACGCTTTTCATTTACAAATGATTTCACATAGGTGGTGGTAAGTGGTTCCTTTCAGATTTGGGTAGTTCTTAAGCAAGGGAGTAGCCACTAGCCATGGTATGTATTTGTAATATTGTTACTAAAACGATTTTAAATATTTTGAACGGATGTCCACATCGATACTATCATTGATTCTCATTCACATTTATCGGTTATACCTAATTATTATGATCTGATTTCAGGAATCGAATAACAGTTACATAATTAGTATTTTAAATTTTAATATGTCTATCTATAATATCTTTTATAGATTTAGGGTGTTCCGTGAGGATATACCCATTAGCTGTAAAGTGGGACTCGCCACCTTAACAAATATTGGGTTTTTGCCCTTTTTATCTATAAACTAAAAAAGGTGGGTAAGTGGATGTCGCTCTGCTATACAGTAGGTTACAAGTGGGTCACTATATAATGGATAGTATTAAATTTGAATTCAATGATATAATATCACTGTATAAGAAAAACGATTCTGAGCGGAGATGGTTTGCCAGTCTTGGTATTAGACATAGGTACCTATTATAGGTATACTTATCTATAGTATTAAAAAAAAAATTGACCTATAATAGGTATCAATAATAAATTTCAAATTAATCATATCACAATATTCATTAGGTAACGCGTTATACATCAACAAGAAACCGTGGTACTATCATAGATATATAATAGTATACTTTAGAAGTTTCAAGTACCCACAAATAATATTATACAATCACAACAAAATAACTAAAATAGTTATTCCAGGTTTTTTAATATGTAATTTCGTCCAAATTTGAACTTAAAATGACTATAAAAATAAACTGTGCTTATGTATTTCTTAGAATTTTTGGTAACAGAATTAAATATTTACGTGGAATCTATTGTTTTAAATTTTCAATCTTTAGATATAAAAGTTGAACATTTTATAAATTTTTAACTACAAAATAATTATTCAATTTTAAATTTGATAAATGTTGTCAAAATTTCAACTTCAAATGCTTATAAAAAATAATTGTGCCTATGTATTTTTAATATTTTTCAACTGCTATTGTAACAATGTATCAGGAGCCTTGTATTAATTTTTTACACTTTTTGGCCCAATAGATAAAACTTTATTGATATTTATAGAAAAAAAAACGAAAAAAATTGAAAACTTACAATGTCCGTAAACAGCTCAAAAAGAGTTAAATTATTTTCAAAATTTTATCGTATATAGAAAATCCTAATATAAACATTCAGTGAAATTTTCTAATATCTACAGTTATTTGTTATTTAATTACAATAAAATAAGAATTTTGTCACATGAGAAATCGAGCGAATATCAAATGTTGTAAAAATATGAATTTCAAAGCTCATAAAAATTTAATTTGAGTTTCTTATAGACATTTTTTTTTTTGATAAAGGTAGATTATCCTATAAGGAATCTTGTATTACATTTTAAAATCTTAGTTCTAAAAAGAAAAATTTTTACGAATTATTAACTCAAAATAATTTGCTAATTTTCGTGATTTTTACCTATTTTGTCAATTTTTGAACTTTAAATTCTAATAAAAAAAAACTGGAACTAAGGATTTTTAATATTTTTCAAATGTCATTGTACCAATATAGTAGGAGCCTTGTATTAAATTTTCAAGTATTTTTACTCAAAAAATAAAGTTTTATTGACATTCATAGAAAAAAAACTAATTAAATTGGAAACTGAAATTGTCCGTAAACAGCTCGAAACAAATCAAAATATTTTTAAAATTTTATCATGTATAGAAAATGGAAATATAACTAACTATTGAAAATTTCATGTATCTACAGTCATTCGTTTTAAAGTTACACCAAAAACCAAAATCGATTTTCTCGAAAACAGCTTTTGCGTAAAAATTCCCGTTTTTCCTTAATTTTTCTTTTGTTTTTCCCGGCGCTTTTGAAAACTATTAAAAAAAAAAAAACACATCATTGTAAAATCAATACATTCATCGTTCCACTCAGAATCTAAAAAAGTATTAAGAACCATGAGTTTAATGAAAGTAAAATGTCGAAAAGTCAAAAATGACAGATTTATGATTTATTTATTATCTCAGGAGATATCGCAATGTGTAGGTAAATCCTCGCTGGACACTCTGTATATAAAATGGATGTTTGTCTATCCGTCTGCTTGTTAGTTAGTGACTTAAATGCTACTGGACTTTTTTCAATAAAAAAATATCAATAGATTTCTTGAGACTTGATAGGTTATTTTTTCAACCCCTATAAAAGTTGTTAGAAGATGGCTCACATTTGAATTTAATTACGGTTCATGAAAATCGAATATTGTTTTGCTTATTTGAATCAATGATATTACAGCTGATTATATTACAATTTAATTAGTAGAAATATTGCATATTCATTATACCTATACTTTTATAAATGATAAAAAACATAAGATCTTAAAATCAAGTAGGTACATTATGAACACAATTACAAATATTACTTTTACGGTTTGCAATCATGATTTGCTTTCTTAATTCTGGACATATTTTGTGTGTAAACACAAAGACGAATACCAATATCAATGTTAACGATATTGGATTTACGTCGGCTTTTAAGCATTCGTTAACTCTATCTTCGTTTTTTTTTTGTGTTTACATTAAAAATATGTATAGGAAAATCATTAAATTAATCATTGTAATTGTGTTTGTGTTATAAATTTCAACTGAATAACAAAACGGGAAACAATAGAAAGATTGATTAATTTCGACTCGGGTAATCGTAATACAGCTAGTCACATTAGACAATTCGGAGCTTGAACGTGGTCAATAATATTTTTTTATGTAGGTATACCCACGTCCAACGTGGTTGATATTTTTTCAATAATAACAAAACAGAATTGCACATCAAAGTTTAAAAAAATGATTTCCAACCATCGTTTATATTCTACAATTTTTAGAATGCGATGTAGGTAATGCCACGTAGTTTTTATTTTATTTTTTCATACTTGAGACGAGTTACCACCCAAATGCGTGTACTCGAGCTCTGCGTGTTCTTTAAACGTTTATTATTTTAACATTAATTCACTGACATTGGTTTATACTTTATAAACGTTTGTGTCTAAGCTTTTGGTTTTGTGTTAAATGTTTTAAATTGTGCATTCGGAAAGCTCGTGCCTAAACCTAAATAACCTAAAACCTTAACATAACCTATAGAGAATATATTATTATGTAAGGTTAGCATTTACAATTAATTTTCATTGAAAATACCGTTTGAAATAACAAATTCTGAAACAATATGATTAGGTTTTATTAGTTAACGATAATCTGTAAATAGCCACAATGTAAGTTGGTACCTAATGAAAACAGTGTAGTTACATCAAATGCTGAGAATATAATTTTCACAGTTTTGACCAAACCGTTTAGAATAATCTTTCAAGTGTATTATATTGATTTCAATTATGTACATATTCTTTTAATAATTGTAAATCCTTCCCTAATTGTAAGTTTTAAATTATTATAGTTATTAATAAATTATATTGGGTATTTAATATTAAATTAGAAATTTCTTAATCGGCGTAATCGTCACCGATGTAAAGTAATGTTTAGGTAAAAGTACCTATATAATCAACTCAGCTAAATATATTCTGGACACTTCCAACCTATAATATTTATTTGTAAATGGATTATAAAATATTATATATTTTTAAGTTTACTAGTCCGTTGTTAAAATATGAACACGCATCGTGTTTGTCTAAGCCTTAGCGTTGTTTTTTATTCATATCGGTGTTACCCATTATTGTTAAACAATAAAATGTAATCACAATAGTGAATCTTTATTGTTCCACTATTAAAGTGCCTATAAGTGACTATATAGTGTTTTATTTAGTCGAATGCCATAATGCATATAATCAAAATGATAAAAATTCGTATCGCCAGGTTGACTGGTCGATTTATTATCTGGACGAATCGATAGTGTTATTTAGCAGATATATTTAGTTAACTATTACCCACACGCGTGCCAATCATTCAATATGGTTTAGAGCTGTGGCCTGCGGGATGTCGCCCTAAACACCCCTAGATTTATTGTGCAAATTCACATCAGATTTGTAACGTTAAACTGTAATTATATTAATGTTACGTTTTTGTATGAAGTTTTCAAATATTTTTTAAATTAATAAAAAGACATCGGAAAAATAATGCTTGCGTTGTTATTTTTAATTTTACCAACATAAACATAATTTTTTTCAACACTCGTCAAATCCGATTCACAGGTAACGTAGGTACCTACTTACATTCTTCACGTCGAGTAGAATGTTTTTATCGTAGAGAGTCGTTGTTGAGTTCATATATTATATTTTGTAAATATGTTTGAATTCCATTGTATATAATTATAATTTAAAAAGTATTTAAAATCAACTAGTTAAATTAACTGACATTTTAATTTATCGTTTTTTTTATTTAAATTAGAACAAACTGTGTTGCTTATAAAATTATAACCATCAAAGGAGTATTTATGTTTTGAATTAATAAAATGTGTAGTGTAATATAGTGTTATAATTTTAAATGGTTTGTTTTATTAGGTATACATTAAGTACCTGCTTACGAATTTATTGGTTTATGATAATGAAACTGCGCATTATTGATAAGTGATAACAATTTAGATTTATACTAAGTATATAATTCTAATATATTATGATTTTAGAAATCTATCTTAGTTTAACCATTTTGTATTTCAATGTGTTAATAATTTGCAATAGAAAACTATTAGGTACTTACTACTTACTGTTATTAAATCGCTTAATTGTTGGAATATTGGAAAAGTAATGTACCAAGGTATCTGTTTCCAGTTTTAATTGTGTAGCAACATATCGACTATTATAATATACGTTTACAGAAAAAAATTGTTGACTAATGATAATATTATCTTATGGTTCGGAATTTGTATTCACGATATGTGCTGTCACTTTCGGCCGTGACCGTGAGACCCTCCCACTCCCCCCATTATACACCCTGGCATCAAAGCTCGGAAACTTTATGATTTTAATATAATGTTTATGTTTTTGGATACCTTTATGGCTATTTTTTTTTTACCTATTTTACTTAACAGTGCAGTTTATTAAAAGACAATATCTAAGATTCCAAAGCCTACATAAAGTATAATATGATATCTTGATCAAAACCCAACCATTAAAAAAAAACCACTTAACGAAAAAAGTCAGCCTATCAAAGTAGGTACCTACTACCTAGTGATATCTTCTACATTGTGATAGATAGTAGATAGGTACCTACTTGGGTATCTGTGCCAGGCGTGTCAACAATGCACAATGCGTCAATTTAGAAACTGGCCATGTGTTAAGCAAATAAGCAATACTAATATAAGACTAAAAGAGCATTGTCATTCATGAAAATAGGAATGAAGTGAGGTTATGTACTAAAGAAAGAGTAGACTTGACCATAATAGTGTTGTAGATATCACTACTTTGCAGTTTGTTAGTACAAAGTTACAACAATAGATAACAACATTTTGAATTATTGAATAAAAATATATTAAAATAATATGAAATTATGTTAACTGTCTTAGTTTGGATAGTATTCGTTAAGATTCGTAAAAAAAACAACAGTAATTTTTTGCGTTTAAAACAAAATCTTATTGAAACTGAGATATAGATTATCGATTACTCGTATTATGTTATTGGTGTATCATACACGTCCATGGTCCATGTCACCGTATTTAATATAATACTCACTAATGCATTAAATTGTTAAAACACGCAATGCGCAAACGACCAATTAAATGTTTTACATGGAGGATTAATGATACGTAAAGAACAAATGTTGATATTCTTAACTTGGTCGGAGTATTATAAAGGTAGATAGGTATTAAGTACATGTATTATTTTTCCACAGGTAAAAATAAATTCAGTAAGTACTTAAAAACTTTGTATCTAAAATGATAAGATCAGATAATAGTTGTCTTAGTGGGTTAAAGGAACTTAAATAAACTTATTGTTTCCTTAACAACATTAAAAATAAATTTTAAAAACCTGGGTTGACACACGTTTTAAGAAGTTGAGGTATCGGTGCATAATACTCAACGGTCTCCATTAAAAGTAATTTTATTAAATAGCAAGCCTAGATTTTCGTAAGACCTGCTCGGAAAAAAATAATTGGTTCCTCTAACCATTTAAATGATTTCCTTGACCATAATCACAGGTTAAAATAGGGAAAATCTATTTGAATAGTCACAAGTACTAAATACATTTAGTTGAATTTGCAGTTGCTTGTGGTCAAGTGGCTAACTTTGTAGACTGTTAATGTCACTACCTATGCTTACTTGCTGAACACTCGAGTGCCAGGCTCATAGTTTTCTATGATTGAAAAGGATATTGATATGAAATATGTTTGGTCATTATTAACTAGAAACTACAATTTTAAATAGTCCCCAGTTTTTTAATTACATTACTCTATAGAAGTAAATACCACAGTGCTGAATATGTGACCTCATCTTGTAAGTTGTAGTAGTTTCAGCTGTAAAAGTTTGAACTGAAAACTACTGGAATTGATATCAGAAATAATTGTGCAATATATTGATATTTTTTCTATAAAAAACATACTTTGTATAATATATGGGTACTTAATTTAATACTTATTTGATGTTTTTTTTTAAATATATCTGAACTAAAAAGACAGAATGATTACATATGTTTTGGTATAATATAATATTTCAAGAAACTTTTCACGAATTATTAAGCATACTATAATATGTAATATATTAATATGTATACTATACTATAGGTACATAAATAAGTGAATATATTTATTATTCTATATCACAATTAGATAATAACGTCCATGGGTGGTCAATTTGTCATCAACGTCACTAGAACCATCTTCTAAAACTGTGAATTAACTAGATAATAAATAAAAATAAATCACATTTAATACGAGATCAGGTGTGCCGAGTGAAATACAAATTAAACCCATAATAGAAGTTGAGATTTCTTTTGAATAATTTCGTTTTATATCTTACCACTTAAATAAATACACACGAACAGACACTAACGGGAACGTGAGAGCTTCCAGTGCATATACTCACGTGTTGCACGTGTATCAAGATCATAACCGGAAACGGTAAGCGTGTATGATAAATAGTATATAGAAATATTTTTGTGGCAGCTGAAACGGTGCCTTTTAGACGCGTAGGTATCATATCGATCTAGATTTTAACGAAGATCGTTTCCTGCTTGTATTTAATTTTTGTGTTGTTTGTCCACGTTGCGAGGATTTACATCCTTCGGTGGTGGCCAACGTGTTACCAACGTGAACTGTATTGTTATAACCGTTACCTTGATTCAAAAGTGTTCAACAATGGTAGCCGAATCTCAACACAGCGACCATAGGTGTGTTCAGACTTTGGTGGCTGAGAGGGCACAACAAATTTTTAAATTGTGAGACCTATCTATCATTTTCCCATCCATCATACAAGGTAAAAAACATACAAATCGTAAAGCTATTAACTAATCAGTAATAAATATTTTGAGTTTCTGACAAAATTTAAATTACCTACTTTAACAAGTCGTAAAATATCTAAACACATTTTTGAAATGATAACTAATAAAAATTACAATTAATCAAAATCTATAAGTACTGCAGGGTACACACCACACGACTTTTTTTTTATCCTTGCATGATTTTGCTGGGGGGCACAGTCTGCCAGGGGGAGGGGGGGCAGTGCCCACTCGGTCCCTCCTGTAAACACGCCTACAACCGTGACACCATTAGATCGTCCAAGCAATGCAGCAAGTTGAAGTCGTTGAGATAACTGCAGTTGGTGACGGAATGTTCAGATTAATTTGTGTAATCATTACCCACATGACCAAGCAGTTTCCTGCCAAATACTATGTGCCCACCATATAAGTGATAACAAACTTTTATATTAATTGTAAATCTGCAGCTGTAAACAATAAACAATCAAGGCTATGCAGTTGAAGTAGGTGCAATAAGTTACTATACAGTAAATACGTTGATACAGTTTTTATTGTAATCAGTGTTTATAGTGTATCAATAACATAAGTTTGTAAAATTATATGTATTATAATATTAATATTATAACAATGAAAGTACAACGACAACGGGGTGGTAGGTACGTAACTCAACTGGCCGCCTATATTTTATTATTTATTTATGTATATCCAGAAGTCGTGCTGTAACACCCATTAATGCAGGAAAAGTTGATAGATTCTTGAGAAGAAAAAAAGTAATTTAAATAAAATTTATCACGTGAAATAGAAGGGCAACAAATTAACGAGTAGAATTTGTAGCCAGTGTGTAACATGGATAAGTTGACTATAACAGCTCAGTAAAAAAATATTTGTGCTTGCTTCGACAGTATATATGATACAATTGGAACGACTGATCTTTAGATATACAAATCATCGCAGGAAAAAGATGTTTTTGGAGAAGAAGGTTTATTCAAGAAAGTTATCGAGATATTCGAATAAGAGTTGTTGTAAACTTGATGATTATTAATCGGGTAATGTATGATTTTATCGTTGGTGATTTTTCTTATAGTTTACCTATCTGGCTATCTATTGGCTATATTCATAATTCTAATGATTAATGATTACGATTATTTAATGACACAGATTGCCTACCTAAGTGACTAAGTTGTACCTACGTAAATCGATTGTTGTTTTGAGGTGACTGACTTGCTAGACACTCAAACATGGCCTCTGAATGAATCTATATGTTCACTAGATTTCGTTTATTTACTCTCACATTAATTTCATATTAGACAGAACCACAACAAAGCTGGATTGAGCTAGTTTAATATTTTTGTGTGCAGTAAAGGCTCACAACCCGTTATAGTTGAGCGTTATACTTGAGCGAATCTCTAAGGAAGAGTTGCTGATCGTCCATAATTATATCGTAGGAAGACAATAAGCTGAATGTGTAGTTTGTAGAAATGGTGTATCAACATCAATTAAGTTTAGGAATGTGTTTCCCATTGTTTGAACCCCATCGATGACTCATTCATAAAGGTCTTTGACCCCCTCATTGGAACATTCACGTGAATATATTTGGAAATCATCCCATACTAATGGAAATCTAGAGACAAAGCGAGGTGTTTTGACTACCATCATGAAGTCATCTGATCCAGTAGGTGCGTTTGGACCAATGCTACTATGAAGTATGAGCCAAGTCATTCAACAAGACTTAGGTATGATCTCTTGGATTAGAACATACCGCTTCCATCAGCCCTAGTAATGCTTGACGTCAGTTCTTGTCCGAGTTGCCATCACTAACAAATATTGCAATTGTTCGTCAAATCAACTCATGGTATTGGCCGAGGTTTCTCAATAACGATACGCCAGATCGTGTATCCACGTCTAATTAATTTGTTGAGTGAAGTTCATAATATATATAAATTTTCTCATGTGCAAAACCAAAGTTGCACTATTGAAGAAAAGTGAGATACATGTGACTTTCATTGTAACTGCTGAATGTTTCGGTTAGAATTATGTGCCACTTTGTTATTTGCCCAAATTGTACAACGTCTTCATGTAAGACTCATGCTCATTGTAAACATATCTATAGTACACGACTGACCCGACTCATATATATATTTCCGACTCATGCGTACACCACAGACCAAAGAGTTACAACATTTTTGTAATACATTTTAAAGCCTAAATAGTAAATACAATATGCCCAGATTGCACTAGGCATAGGCGCAAATAGGGTGCTGGGGAGGCTTAGCCCCTCTTAGATTTCTATAGCCACCTCCAAAAAACTTATGATTGCACCACTATAATTTAAAAGCATCATAAAAATTCATAAAAGAGTATCAAGAATAGACCTGATCTACAGACCCATCCCCCGTCCCCAAATTTCAAACACAATTTACGCCACTGGCACTAGGTCACGTGTCTCCTCTACGGAAAACCCTGCTGATCCCTCGTTTCCAGAGTTATTACTAGCTGAATCCATTGTTTCTGGTTTGTTGGCCGTTATATTGGTAAGGACCATCGTTTTTACGTCTTCGAGTAAGCCAGTTACCAGAATCACCTTTTTGAACACCTTGTATACGTATATAATTTGTATATATAATATTAGATTTTAGACATGTACTTAATTTTAATATAAATAGTACCAAGTAGATACCTATTGTATTTATATAATAATATATCTTTTGACGACTTTTACATGTGTAATTAAATTGTAATATTTTTTGTAATTGGTTAAAATAATAGTGGCACGAATGCTCGATATAGTTTTAAACATTTATCAATTAACAATTATCACTCTAGAAAAGTCTAACTGTAAACCTAATACCAACGATCGCCAATTAATTGAAAAAAAATGCATAAATTGGAAACGTCTTAACTCCTTAATTACCAGTGAAAATTGAAATAGACTATATGAAACTAATGACGCTGATTCTGCCATTGAGGAATTTAATTTATCAATTAATAGACTTATTTTATCTTCCTCTAGTAGGTACTTTATTAAACAATGAATATAAAAACAAAAATAAAAAAATCAAGCAATGAATTACAAAAGGGCTTATCACTTCAATTAGAAATAGAAAAAAACTATAAAATAAATTACGTAAACAACCATTTAATACTATTCTTAAACAAAAATATACAAATTATAGAAATGTACCTATTAAATAATTTAATCAAATTGGCTAGGAATCTCTATTATGAAAATCGCATTAATCTTGCTGGTAATAACTCTAAAAAAGTGTGGAATCTAATCAAAGATGCAGCTGGAATTAAAAAAAATAATAAAATAATAGTTTCTAATATTTTAGACAATGATGGTACTAAATTAACCGATAAAAAAAACATTGTGCAACAGTTTAATACTTTCTTCTCTAATGTTGGGGCTGATATATCTATGAATATTAAAAATGGTAATTTTAATAAAGTTCCGTTTCATGAACTAAATAAAAACTGTTTCATCTCTAACTCAATTTTTTTTTAAGACCATTTGAATCATCTGAAATTGTCAATTTATTTAATAAATGCAAAAATGTTAACTCTTTTTGTAATAACTCTTTAACAAATACTGTTTTAAAAATGACGGCCAATTCTATTTCTCTCCCTCTATCTTTTTTATTCAACATTTGCATTAATAAGGGTGAATATCCTAGTTCATTTAAAGAAACAATTGTTATTCCAATTTATAAAAAAGGTGACAGAAATAAATGTTTTAACTATCGACCTATAAGTCTAACTCTTACTATAGCCAAATTATTTGAAAAATGACTAAAGATTAGGATTGTTGAATTTTTGGATAAGCATAAATTTTTTCATAAGAACTAATTTGGCTTTAGGAGCAATATGTCAACTAGCAATGTTTTATATTACACTACCAAATTTATTTATGATAATGTTGATGATAAACAGAATGTATAATTGGTATTTTTCTTGACATAAAAAAAGCATTTGATTCGGTTGACCATGATATATTACTAAAAAAATTATTCTTATGTGGTATTCGAGGTGTTACTTATAACTTAATTAAATCCTACCTAAAAAGAAGGGCACAAAGAGTGAAAATTGATAATACATTGAGTGATTGTGCTAACATAAATTACTCAATACCACAGGACACAGGGTACTGTACTTGGACCGTTATTGTTCATAATTTATATTAATGGCCTTCTCAATCTGTCCACACAGGCTAAACTTATCTGCTTTGCTGACGATACAGTTATTTTAGTAAATAATCGTAACATTAATGATTTATTTAAAACAGCTGAGAATTGTTTTCCAATGGTTAAAATGCTTAAGGATTACATAGCTGTTCCAAGCCATGATTATTCTAGCCGACTAAAATTGAAATCCAATTAAATGTCATTATACCAAAAATTAGAACTGTTTTTGGACAGCAATGTCCTCAATTCAAGTTTGTAAAATTTTGTTGTGATCATAATTTAAATGTAAATAATTTCAAAAGTTACTTAAGTTATAAAAATTATGTTAATACTCTGTTTTTGTAATTTTTCTTGTTTTTGTTTTTATTTAGTCTATCTGTTATCTGCATTTTTTTTTCTTACGTTAAAATTTGTATCTAACCTTACTAATTACGTTCGTTGTGAACTCTCTCCTCTAGCACAGCCATTGGCTTTTGAGGAGATCCATCATTTTTTAAACTTCAGCTTAGGCTAATACTAATTGTAAACTTGTTTGATGGAAATAAACTTATTATTATTATAAAATAAAGCGATTTTATAAAATATATAAGTTTCAATGTTTATTTGCACCTTGCTGAACTTATCAATTCAATGATATTTATTTTGTGTCACAAAATAAACACTTTTAATTATCACACATATACATTTGTAACTTATCATTGTTTTCTTTTTTAGTCGTGCCTGTGTTTAAACATTATTACATTTAAGCTCTTAACAAGTTATCAAATATTTTTAATTTAATTTGATAATATTTCTCAATATAATTTATGGATTTATGTTTCACCTTTATATAGTAGTACACTAGTACACAAAACTCATTTAAAAATATTATTTTTAGCCGATCAACTATTTTGGAATGTAATTACAAAATGTGTTTCCAAGACCGACTTTTGTATTTAATTTTGAATTATTCACTGTTATTCCGGTATTCAGTATGAAGCCAATTATTATTTTTTCTCCAATATTATGTATATACAATATACAATATACAATATACATATATAAACGTAGTAGGGGAAGTAGAGAATTGAACATTTTAATTAAATATCTTTTGAAACTTTTCAAAGACAATTTTTTATTTGCTGATTGAAAATAACCGTTCCCTACCGTTTCTCATCATAAAAAAATAAAACTTTTCTGAGAATTCTAAACGTATGTTTATTTTACACTCATTTTATACAACAAAATATCGTCACGAAAAAGGTTAATCAAACATTCAAACAAACTCTGATTGAAATATAAACAACATTTTAACTATAAATATCACTGTGCAATAATTCATGTTTTATAGTTTATCGTTATTACCTTCTCTATTAGATTATTCCCAAAGCATAAGCGAATAGAGTAATTTTTATCAACTTAGGTGTAAGGGATGAGGGTAAATCGTAAATAGTCATGAAATTTCAATTACGTATATTATAAACGTGTTTCAATTGATCATAATAATATAATATATTATAAAATATTTTTAACGGAACGACCACATAGAACTCTCTGATAATTGTTTTTATATTTGCCTTAGGTACCTATAGCAAATATTATTCAATACCTACTAAATATAATCAGAAATACTTGCATCACCGTTAAGTGTTAATAATTATATCATCAATCTGGTTGCTGTGGCACAGTGCTCTGTATTCGGAGGGATAACAATGCACGTATGATTTACGTAGGACGACGTATTGTGTTACATTATAGAGCATAAAACAGAGTAATCTAATATGGTAGGACCGCTTTTATACATAAGCCATTTTAAGGGGGACTGACAGGGATGAGATGTGTGAGGTACGGTGGCAGCGGTGGTGGCGGTGGTAGTGGTGGGGCAAAAGGGATTCGTACGAAGGTGGTTGAAAATGTGAAGGGCAATACTATATGGTATACAACCCGAATTGTTCATAAAATTTGTTGTACGACGTGTGGGGGAAGAATCGGTGAGGGGTATTTAATTAGCACACAAAAAGCATTTCGCTTGTGGTATTACAGAAAATGATTACTCAATGTGTTTAAAAAATAAGGAAACAAAAGTTCAAAAAGAGAAAAAACAAATAGGTACTCGAGAATAATATTTATGATGAGTATTATTCAAAATAGGTATCTTGAGACTTAATACACACTTGCCATAACATACATTTTTCTTTTAATGTTTAAATACACATATTTTTTTCAATTTGTTCACTGCAGTTATCTCATTCAGCAGGATGGTCGCGTTTTATTTTACTTTTGATATACTTAAATACTATTTCTAAGGCATGGTATTAATATCGTTGTTTTTTAGGTTTTCTCTTGTAAAATAATACGTCACAGTTAATTACAAAATGTACATTGGTGCATTAGGTACCTACCATTAACATTTAATCTCATAGTATATATGTTGCATAACATATTTTTCGTAATGCTATGATTATTATAGGTAGCTACGTCATTTTATCGAAGATTTCTGTAGTTATAAACAACGGATTAAGGATCAACAGTCCATAATAAAGGCATTTGTGTAGCAGGTGGTGATCTACAAAGTTAAAATACCTACATACCTACAATTAATTATTAAAATAAAAATAAAATTGATTTTGTATTAGTTGTTAAGGATTATAAAAATTCGGCATACCTACATATCAAAATCAATTATATTCTAATATTATAGAATTATAGTTATTAGGCGCAAATTCCGTGTTTATGTATTAACAATAATAGTTGGTAAATGGTACTTTATCGACTCTACTATAGTACTACTACAAAACAAACGTTCAATAGGTAACCGTTGTGAAAAATGTAGAACATTTTACAGATCACCAACCAAACTTAAAATCAAAAGGTAGATCAACTGCTAGTTGCTACACTTACAATCACATGTTACACGAATGCCCTAATAAATCAATAAGCAAAATATGTCAATAACTAAACACAAATATACACAATATTAAGCAATTTCAATGTTTTTCTTAGATTTACAAGACAATTTTAGGTATTGTAGTACAATATAATATAGTTTCATTCATTTTGTAAATGTAAAAAGACAGATAGTATGTATAGGGTTCTTTATAAATTAGTAATTAAATAACATCTTTTAATATTATTATTATTAAAATCAGTTATTTTTGCAAAGGATCATTTTTAATAACTTTTTTTGTGTTTTTAATTATAACATTTTAATTTAATAATGGTATAATTCTTAATGTTGAGTTTTTAGTTGTTCAATATTTTAATTATAACAGTAACTACGTCGTAGTACATTCTTTTTGGAAGACGTACCTTTTTCTTAGGTACCCTATGCTATTTATTATTAATTTAAAATTATTATTTAATAATGTAATCAAAAGTTTTAAATAAATATTAATAGTTAATAAAGTATTAATTACTAAGCAAAACTTTTGTGAAAAGGGGAAAATGAATTATTAATTGATTTGTTGACGTAATCGAAAGCTTTATAATTGTTCGTATTACAAATTTGTTTCATACAAATATGAAATAATAATGGTAGATATGAATATATGACCGATTATTTGAAGTGCGCTATATTATCATCAGTTTTTAATTAAATAGTTGTACTATTTTTCTTTTTAAAATAGTTTAAATATAATACATTGGAGCAAACAGAAAATATTTTTTTCCCTCAATATTTACTTTTATTACTGATTATTATTTGTACTACTGTTGATAGTTGACGTTTGATAATATTGTACATTAATTTATATAAATATAACAATGTCCTTTGGGATCATTTTATTATAATTTATCAGGATATTTTAATTAGGTACCTAGTGGGTACTTATTAAAATGTAGTTATTTTACGATTTGGGTTTTTTTATCAACTTGTCGTGTCAAGCCCATTTTGTGCGATTCCAAGATGTTTACGAAAAATAAACGTTAATTCCTTACAAAAAGTGTTAATGTTTATGGTTAAAAAAATGTATAAACTAGTTTAATGTTATACGATTTGCCAATTTTCCCGGATGTAGGGAGGGGACGAGACAATTCGTGCAGGACATACGGTGATAAATAATAGTGATATTTTTGTTTCATGATTTCGTATGCGATCCCCTTGCGAAGACTTTGTGGATTTAAGTGCCACGATTATGACATATTATGTGAATAAGAACGTCGAATTGATAAAAACAAAAATCATCGCAATGCGTAAAACGGCCGTCACCGAAATCCTAGACATGGTATAGATGCGGTACGTAATTGAAACGTTCCGTGTATGAAACGTTAGTGGATTGAGGAGATCGCCGAAAGGGGGGGGGGGGTAAAAAGCCGAAAATTCTTTTCCTGCGGGTGACACCCGCCTCCCGGCCCCGAATCAATCAAAATGGGAAGAGTTGTGCTTGTGCAGGTACAGGACGACGCAATGCGGTCCTGCGTACAACCAAGGGGGAAAAACACACAGCAACGTCGCCTTATAGTCCGAGTGTCAGTCGTTAGCCGTCGCTCGTATCGCACCACAAACCACAAGTTCAGCACAACATTCTACTGTAGAAACAGTGACGAGATATTTTCTAATTTTTATTCCATCTTGCTCGTTTTATTCGTTTCACGTTGTTACACTTTTTCAGATTCGTTGACCAAATGAATGTCGCGGGTTTTTTTTTTAATGATTTAAATTAAGCCGGTGGTTGGTCGAACATTTACTACTGATTTGTAGTTTGATGATCGAATTCACTGGGAATTTGAAAATCTGGTAAGAGAGCCTATAGTATTAATATAATATACAATATAGATAAATGTATGTATATTTACATTTTAATATATATTGTGTGTGTTAAAAAATTTCAGAGACAGCGTAATTATAGTGGTACGAAGTCAAAGATATTATAGGTGGTTGATTGGTCACGTTTGATAAAATTTAACAATATCGGTTTTTTCTCAAATATTTTTATTAGATCATTTTTTACAAGTTTGAACAATAAGCTTAATTTATAAGTAAAATAAAATAATGACACGGAAATAACAGAGTGGAAATAATGGAGGTACTCCATCGATTATTTTTTTTTATAGTTTTAGCATAAATATCTTAGAATTTATTGGGTTAATAGATAGGAAAATGGTTAACTTACAACAAAATTATTAATATTACGGCCTCTTGAATAATCTGTATTTGCCTATCTTTAAGTAGTTAAAGTGCAATCGCTTAAAGCGATATCAAAGTGCTCGGAGTTTTACTCTAATAAATATTATCTTTGAACTATTTTTAGTTTACTTTATATATAAAATGGATTTCTTATGTATTTAAAAAATGTGATTCGTAAATTAAAACTATGTACCTAATATATAATTAATTATTATTTTATTTAGTTCAAACAATTTACCAGTGTGATTTAATTGACTGACCAAATTAAACACTCATTTATTATACATCAAGACTCAAGAGCAAAGAGATATGACGTATAATATAGCCGTAATCGTATTTATATTTAGGAGCAAATAATATTGTAATTTAGACTAAAGAAAATTGGTGAATTATTGTGGTTGTTGTTGTTTGAAACGACTTAACAGTCGAAAATGGAAATTTATTAGTTATTTTAGATTGGTATAAGTAGTAATAAGCACTATATTTAAGTACATTTTCATTCGTTTTTGTTAACAAAAAATTATTTTAATACAATTAATAAATTAATTTTAATGAACTTCCGTGGACTGAGTAGGTAAGATTGTAATATTGGTGCTGGTCTGGTTTTTTTCTTTAGAATATTTATTAATAAATGAAAAAGAAAAATAATTCTATAATATAAAATTAGAATAAATATTTATATAAGATTATATTATAATATAATATCATAATTATTATTTTACCTCTAATTTTTTTTTAATATTTATCGTTTCGTGGATAATACATAGCCGTTACCTTCACTGCTTTTATGAATTCTGATTTATTGGACTTCTTCAGATTTTTACTCAATACAATACAAAATATGAATAGTAATATAATAATAGGCACAAGTGTACAAACTATAAACATTTGTTTGCATATCCCAAGGAACTCTACAATAGTAAATAGATATAATTATATAATAAATGAAATAATATTATTTTATGTACGGCCGTCTGATTAAGAATAACATAAATAATTGTATTATCATTTCGAATGTTGAGTGCCCGTGAGTGCAAAGGCTCCGGTAGTGATCGCAACTCAGTAATCCTTACCAGGCCAGCGAGTCCTCAGGACAGTACTATACTTCCTAAATCCTAGATCGTATAATATCAAATAAATTGTTTGATTAAAACATGTTTGATTGAATTTTATGTTATAATTTTTAATTTTAGAATCCAAAATATAAAATATTATAACATCAATTAAGTTAAATTAAAAATTTTCCCGTCAAAAAAAAAAATAAAATAAAAACGAACTTAAAATGTGATATAATAAATTGGTTGTCTGGTCACTTGATATTTCCACAAAATGTTTCTATAATCGTTCAATCTACAATCACAGTGTTTATTCAACATCAGTGTTATTGTGAAGGAAAGACAATACTGATAGCTAATCGACTTCTGGAGTTTTAAGATAAATGTATTTGATTTCGAATTGAAATCATCACAGACCTCAGTATTTAAATCGAGTTGTTTCATAAGAATAATTATAAATACAATTTTTACAATTTAACGTTTTTTAATTGCTAAGCAGAATTGTTCATACAAATATGATATTTATAATAGAGAAGTATGCCATGTGTAATCAAGGCCGTAGCTGGACCATATTTTCGGGAGGCGTTTAAAACCAAATCATATATTTTCATTGTATGTAAAACCTACTTAAAATAATTGTTATACTCTAATAATACATCTACATTTTTGTATGCATAACATACCTGTTATAAATGTACACAATTTTAAATTAAATATTTTTATAGTATGAAGTCTAGCCATGACCGTATTTGAACATTTTGCACCCCCCAAAAAAGATCTTTAAATTTTTTTTTTGGAAACCTTTGTATTTTAATGAGTCAAGAACAATCAGTAATGCAAACAGAATTTGTCGGACGTACTTAGTTTCAAAGTTATACACTTTTGCAGTGCGTGAATTAGCAAATTTCCACCCGTCGGGGTTTTTTTTTAAATTAGATACCTTTATTAATAATAAAATATAAGGTAAGTACAATAGGTAATTTCTGATTCCACCAAAATTTTAAGGATGAAAAAACTCTCATTTACAAAAAAAAAAAAAAATATCATAAATGTTATGATCAATCTTGAAAGATTTCGAAGTTTTGAAGTTTTTTTAACCATAACTTTTACAGAATATGTGACCGACTTTTGCATGCAAAAACACAAATGTTGAAGAAAAAAATTCACAAAAATCGCTTTGGAGCTAAATTGCATTCCTTCCAATATTTCATATTTTCATTTATTAGTTAGGTACCTCTTGAATCTCTAGGAAAACCAATGTTGAATAAACATATTTAATTTTTATAAAAAAAAGTATAAGTAAAACAAAAATGAATACCTAGAATGATTTCTTTATAAGCGTTTATTTTTTTTTAACTTATTGTAAAAAACTTATTGCACATATTAATTTGAAAGAATCTAGAAACCTTTGATATACGAGTAGTTATGTTTTACACTCATATTAAAAAAATAAAATATAAACTGAAAAAATGTATTATTTATTTTAATTTCATATTTTCTGATCTTAATTGTACTAATAATTATAATCTAAGCACATTTATAACTTTCTCTTAGATTGACGATTTGAAAATAAAGTGAAAATTTCTTAAAATTCTGCTTTACTTACTTGTTATTTCTGATTCAACTGTCAATAATGTCAACGCAAACCATCTTTCTTAATTCATAGTCAACCATAAATATTTTTTGTAATTATTAATTAAGGTTATAATAAAAATAAAAATATATAATACCTATACGTTTATTTATATTTTGATACAATTAATACACAATAGTAATATGTCAATACAAATTTGCCACCCCCTAAATTGACTATAAAATTTGCCACCCTGGGCGACAGGGTACACTTGCCCCCCTCTAAATACGTGCCTGAGTCTAGAAGTCTTTTTTATTTTGTAAAACAATCGATCATAATAATATTTTGGATTGATTTCATTTTGTTTATGTACACTAAAAATAACTGGTATAAGACAAAAGACCTGTAAGACGTACTTAGTCGTCTGATGAGTTTCGTGAATAATTTTTTTAAACTTTTCTTGATAGGAGATTTGCGTTTTAGTGTTTTGATGTCGTAACTGTTAATGTACCTAGCACATAATTTCAAAAGAAAAGATATATTTCGAAAAATTTCATAATCAAATTTAGTATAATACTATGCTTCAATAGCCGAATTTTGGTTAAAACGGCAATATAATATTATAGACGAATAGTGTTCGATAAGTTATCATCATCCACCGATGAATCGTTTGTGATATATTTATTATACATTGTAAATGCTAACAAAGTTTGTATTCGCACAATTACATTATATTTATATCGGCATAAAATAATATGTAGGATTATTGTATAAGGTATAACAATACAAACATAATATTATATAGTTATCATATAATTATTAGGGAAATATGATAAATTATATAGGTAATATACTTACGAACAATTAACTCGAAAATATTATGACACGGACACATAACACGTAGTGCGCTTTGTATTCGCCAAACAGTGGAAAGAAATTTCTTTTTTCTTGTTTAAAAAATAATTCGCTTGCTTCCGATGAGCTATTGGAATGGGCATTGGAGTCTATAAAATATTATAATATTATATTATGAAACATTTAAAGTGTCAAAGCGATGATTTTGTCTATTCGACTTAGGAAACGTCCGTGTTTCTATATGTGTATACATTCGTATATGGCCATAGGTTAGGTCGAATCTTATCTTATGTGACTATACCTACTTATTATACGTAGAGGCAAAAACTCACCGTCGCGCCGTCACGTTGTAGATACAATAGACGGTTTGAAATCTTATCGAATTAAGAAATTCGTATATAAAAGTATACGTGTAAACGACGTATATTTGAGGAGAATGCGATTAGGCGTCAGTCAATATAATATAATAAACGCACAATATTATAGGTACGTACTTACTCACATCCATTATCGTATATTATATTATATTAGGTATATTATATTATATTGGGCATATTTTATTGTACTATACCGTTTAATAATATGCTCGAAAAGCGCTGGTGGTACGAACTTCAGAATACATAAAAACATATTAAAAATTATAATAATACATTATACGATATTATAATGCACAAATGTTTAAAATGCTTGTTTGCAAATAAAATTACGATACGAGACACCGAATAATAATAATAATATAATATAATGCGCACACAATTCAATAACATGAAATCCATATTATTATTGTGTACGAGTTTGCTGTATAATAATTTAGATAATGAGATTGTATATCATACCTCGTGTGTGACATTGTGTCATTGTATCGACAAACTATACAGCGTAAATTATTAGTGCCAATGCGCATTTATATAAGGCACATTAAATATATATAAGGGTGATTTACCAAGAATGCTCACACTCATTTTTTACTTGAATAATGAATTCAAATTCTGATTCTTGAAATTTTCAAATATATTTAGACCATATTTTAAAATTATTGAGATTTTTTTGTACTACTTAAGGTGGGAAGGTGTGTCTAAGCTTTTGTTTTTTAAACGAGAACCCCACTTTTTTACTGTAAATTATTTAGTGGGTTATATTTTTTAAAATTTTGAATAATAGTCCTTAAAAATGGATTTACAAAAATACAAAATATAATATGTAATTGGATTTAGTATTTACTACACTTGAAACATTTTTATAAATAATTATGAATGCTAATAGATTAATATCGATTACTGAAATTTTAAAATCGCCATAGCCCACATATCTTTCAAACCCATTATCATAAACCTATCCTTAGAAGGTACACAAAGTTAAATAACTCAAAAACTTCTTGCTTATTTAAGTTTTGATTTTGATACTAAATTTTCGCTAAATAATTTACAATTTAAAAATAGAGCTCTCTTATTTTAAAAACCAATGTTTATATCTCTACTGAACCCTTCTTAAGAATTACAAAAAAAATCTCAAGAATTCGGAAATACGGTCTTTAAGAAGATGTCAGCGCACCATTTGTTTTCTCTCTCTGATCTACGCGCAACGTAGCACATTTATGTTTAGCAGAACCAACCCTGGTGTTGTTATTTTTAATATTAGAGTGAATTTATTTATTGTCAAATTTTAAGGTAAGAACATTAGGTACCTGTGTCCCTACGTTGGCTTTTTTTATAATATTTTAATTTTTTTTTAATTTATAAGCATTTTTAAATTATAATAATTTACACGCTCACAACTAACATAAAAATTCAAATATCATTAAATAGCCAACGTAGGGATACAGATAATGTTCTTAACTTAAAGATTGATAATAGGAGAATTGCCCCTAATATTAAAAGTAATAACACAGTTTTGGTTTTGCTTAACGTAAATTTGCTAGGTTGCGCGTGGGTCAGATACAATGAAAACAAATAGTGTGCTGAAATCTTCTTAAGTACCTATATATTATAGGTATATAATAATTATATATTGTAAAAAAATTCCAAAAACATTAGATTTTTAATTACTGCATTATTTTCTTCATTATTTTTAAAGAAAAAAAGGGGATAGGCATGGTTGGTGAATCATTCTGACTATAAACAATACGCAATGGTGTAATGTAGTGTGTCCTCGGCGACTCGTAGGTATGCGTGTATAAATGTGTAACACTATACAAACGTATTTTATACTTTTATGAGTCGTCGTATTCAGATAAGAAATTCTTCGTGAAAGTCGAAAATCTCTCTTCTGTTAGCCGAATTAATAATTGGCTTAGTTCAATATGGGTATATCTACCTGTTTACGTACTATAGTATACCTACTACGTACAATACAGTAGATAATATAATAGAATATGCCTAAAAATTGAACGAAGTAGGTGGGTAATAATAAAATTAAATATATTATAATATGAAGGCGTAGACTGCCACGGCCGATAGGTATACATAATATATATATATCTATATAGATATTGTAGTTATTACTTCATTAGTTATACCTGTTTGAAGCACGTCTAAAAATATAACTAAACTGTGTATTATTATGTGTATATTCAATAATCAACATAACGAAAAAGTATAAGTACCTAATAGCTACTGGCGCTACTGTCTATATTTCAATATGCGTATAGGTATTTACGTATAGCACAATATAAATGGGTATATTCAGTTGTTAAAAAATCTTTCACATGATGAAGGCTTTTTAGTGCTGATCTTAATAATGACGACTGTCTTACGTATATTCCTAAATAAATAGATAATAATAATTACTGTTTATATATATATTAATTAATATACTGGAACATAAAATATAGGTTGTTAAAAATGAAGTATTTACAATTTTTCCTTGATTTCAGAGTTGACAAAACAGTGGTAAGTAGTAACACTATTCCAATCTATGTTTTGTAGTAAGCAATATACACGAGAGCTAATTATGATATCTTATAATTTGAAGACGATGTTCACAGATAGAGTTACTATATCATCTGTGAGTAAATAATTGAGTATATTATATATATATATTTTTGGATTTTTCATGTAAAACTTCATCGACATAATAAGGGAGTTTTGATATTTTTATACGGTAAAAGTAAAAAAAAAAAAAACGTTATGCCTACTATAATAGTTCTATGTAGCCGAAAAATATATTATAATTTCAAGTAAACCGATAAATTTTAATGACTAAAGTTCATTGTTCTACTCGGAATGTGTGTGTTTTATTTTTTTTTTGTTATCGCTTGATGGCACGCACTCGACTAGTGGTTGTCAGCATATCAGGTAAACCAATAGGTTTAGGCCAACAGCTCCTGTACAATATTATATAATATAGTAGTATGTGTAGTAAAATGTATATATTATGTATTATTTTTCGGTTTGGTTCGTTAATCACTGATTCTTGGGGGGGGAGGGGGGTGAATAATATAATTCCCACAGTATAATCATCCTATACACACGATATACAAATATACAATACATACTAGAGTAAGTCACAAGGATGTTTTGGAAGCGTGGAGTGAAATGCCGCGGCGCACGGAACAAAAGCAATTAAATCGGTTTTCTTTTCGGGTGCAGCACTCGAGGCAATGTCAAGAGAGCTTGGTGCGAGTAACTAGGCAGATCGCCTGCGCGCTTTACATATATATATATATACATATACGTATATACTGCATTATACCTACATGTATATATATATATATATATACATATGAAAGAGACAAGAGGCGCAGACAAAACAATGTATAACGACTTGAAACGAGCAAGTGGAGGAACGTGGTTATACGATTTAAAATAAATTAACGTGTATATAGCGCGTATGTTGTACACTATAGCGCCTAGTTGTGTGTGTTTTTGCGACTAATATACGCGTATATATATTGCATTGCGAGCGAAATAACGAACTAATTATTGCTGTTCGAAATAATAACATAAAAGGCGCGCACGCGGCTACACAATATAATAATAATATATACAATATCGTAATGAATATATATATACGCTGTACGCACAACAATACATATAGCGATCATAACGATATTTTAATGCTCTTATATAGTTCTATACCCGACATGTCATTATTGATAGGCGTATAGGTGCTGGTAACAGTAATAAATTATAATAATATGGTCGCATCGTTTTTCCGTCTACAGACACCGCGTAATACACCTACCTACACTCGAATCAAATTTCAATTCCCCCGTCGTTTGGACTTTTAGTGCCGGCACTAATAATATGCAGATGGTATAGGTATATGTATATTATTAAAGTCGCACCGCTGCAGTATTATAATATATATTATATTATAGGTAGGTATATATAGGTACGACGAAAATAAAATAAAATTTCCCGCAGTGCAGTTCGTTTTTACATTTCCCGACTCGTACCCAAATATTGTTGAGTGTACGTGTTGAGTGTAAGCGATATATTTATACAATATATAAAAAATATTCCATCGTTTTAAGGTTGACGCGCGCGCGTTACCGTCGTCTGTCGGCTTCATGCGATGTTTTCACGCGGCTGCCGTTGTTTATTCTATACGAATATATATATATGTTCGATAATTGATTTTTAAATAGATTTCCGAGTTTGAAGACATTTTCAGTCAATTTGCGCGGGAACAACATTGACAGATCTCACATCGTCCTTATCGGATGTACCGCTCCAAAAACGTCATTATCATTCATACATTTATAATATAATATCAACAGTGGTGACGGTGGTCGTCGTCGTAGAAGTTTTCGATGTCATCGTTACTACCTATAAAGCTTTGTATATAATGCTACCTTTTTTTTTTTTATTATTATATATATTATCTTTTTTTTTATATTTGGTACGTTTTCCTTTGAGCAAAAGATCGAGTAGCCCATTAAAAAATATCTTTTTGTTGATCGCGAAGAAGTCGACGTTTCGGTGTGACGGCTGAAAAACTCGAGATAATTAGAATGTCGTCGAAGGACACCGAGGAGGTGGTAGCGGTGGAGGTGGTGATTGTATATAGTGGAAGGACGGGACGCCAAAAATGAACGTTTTAATGCGAACAAGACGACGAGGAGTGATACTTGGGTGGTGTGTATATAATATATATATATACATGTGTGTGTGTGTAGGAAACATGCCGTCGCAATTGATTCGGAATTTGTCCACCCCAGGACAATACGCTCCTGCAATCAGTCTTTGCCGTGTACGTACATCTGCACGATTCGAACCGATTAAACCGACCATTTTCTTATAATTTCCGGGTCGGAGGAAAACAATGGCGCCACGTTAACCTGCTGCTATACGGTGCCGCGTCCGTGCCCTGACGGACTTGACAATTTGGTCGGTATAATAATAATAATAATTTCCGTCCGCAATTAAAACGCTGTCGCCAGTCACTCCTGAAGCTATTCAAACAAACACACTGAGCGACGTTGTTGTTGTTATTAAAAAGAAAACAACGTGACGGTTACGGCGGTGTCAAACCGCGGGGATAGTTCGACACGAATGGTCTGAAAATGAAGCGCGGGGTCTTGGGCATCAAGGGTTCGTGGGGTAGCATGGTTGTGGGTCGCGGAGAGGGTTTGGCAGGGGGCGCGTTGTCGGAGTGGTCGAGAATCGGTGAGGTGGGCACGAACGGGGTGAGGACGGAGACGGGGCTGGCGGCGATGGCTGACGGAGAGAGAGTGAGAGAGAGAGAGAAGATATTGATTTTCCCCCCGGATACGAGTACCGAGTCATTTTGATGAGATTTTTCTTTGCTCTCTCGGACCTTATACATTCACCCGCAAAATGAAAATGTGTACAAACGAGATTTCGCGTCGGAGCAAACGTATGTCTAGGTACACTGCATTATATATTATGGGCAAACGCCTAAAAAACGTTACCTTTGATTAAGAGGTATAAACGACGAAAGCGATCTGTCGTGTTACGTGAGTACGCGACGGCGTTTTAATGCTATTCCCGAACGGGAACAAAACATATGTGTTCAAATCGTTTTGGTCGATTAAAAATCACTTTGACACCGCCGTCGCCGTGCATAACTCCTCCAAAGCAGATCGTCTCGGCGGGATTTATCCACCTATACATATCTTAGGTTTAGGTATAATATATTAATGTAAAACAACAACAATATTAATAATAATGTAATACTGTACACTGGAGATAGTTTGCTACATAGTTTCCGAATTATCATGTACGCGTTAACATTGTTCGTGTTTCCGAAAGCGATTGTGCAATTTTAATATGGTACATTCCACGGAATCAAAATAATAACATTCTCCAACTTTCGGGGTCTTGATAAAGTCGATAAATTTTCGTGAATTGAATTGGGTTGTTACACTATACACTGTCATTAGATTAATTCCGAACGAAATTACTCCTTAGATTAATGCGGCCCATTGAGTTTTGCAGTATATATTATACCTATATATTATTATATTACGGATATGTCGTCATTATAGGTACGCTATAGGCCATACTAATATATTATATAGGAAACCTTTCATTATATTTTGTTGTTACAAATTACTTAAAGTCTTTCGCGTCCAACCCAAATCGAGTGATGGAGTTTAATTGATTGCAGCGTTGAAACTATTTAAAAGCTACCTATACTGTTGATTGTCGATAGGAGTCGAGTATAGGATGCCAATTGCCAATGATGATTAAAAAAAAAATTGATTGGAGTATCAATTGCCTGCAGTATTAAGTTTCGTAGAAGTAAATTAATTTTGATAAAAAAAAAAAAAAAGGTGGGTAAGTGGATGTCGCTCTGCTATACGGTAGGTTACAAGTGGGTCACTGTATAATGGATAGTATTAAATTTGAATTCAATGATATAATAACACTGTATAAGAAAAACGATCCTGAGCGGAGACGGTATGTCAGTCTAGATATTAGACATACATATTTAGGTATACTTATCTATAGTATTATTAATAATTTTCAAATTAATCATATTATAATATCCATTAGGTAACGCGTTATACATCAACAACAAACCGTGGTACTATCATAGATATATAATAGTATACTTTAGAAGTTTCAAGTACCCACAAGTAATATTATACAATCACAACAAAATAACTAGAATAGTTATTCCAGGTTTTTAATATGTAATTTCATCCAAATTCGAACTTAAAATGACTATAAAAATAAACTGTGCTTATGTATTTCTTAGAATTTTTGGTAACAGAATTAAATAATTACGTGGAATCTTGTTTTTAATTTTCAATCCTTAGATATAAAAGTTGAACATTTTATAAATTTTTAACTACAAA
>NC_042494.1:59868328-59934036 GCF_005508785.2 Acyrthosiphon pisum
AAAGTACCAACTAGATTCACTTTTCCTATCAGAAAAGATACTGTTGAAGAAAATCCAAGCACTTTTACTGTCATAAAAGGTGATGACAGACACAAAAATAAAAAATTAAATTAAAAAAAAATTAAAAAATTAAAAAAAAACACACATCATTGTAAAATCAATACATTCATTGTTCCACTCAGAATCTAAAACATTCAAACGATTGTATATGTCATTCAACAAATTTTCAGCGAATGCATTTTTATCGACTAAATTCAAAACGTAAAACCCTTCCAGTTTTGTTCATGCAATAAATATTAATATTAATTTGTCAGTATTGATTTTAATAAATTATAAAAAATACAAATCTAGGTATTTTGATTGTAATAACGAAACTTTGCAAATCACCTTTTTACAATTTTAAAATTAATAATTATTGCCTGTATATAGGCTATATGTACGAAATACTTGGCATACAATTAATTAATAATTATATATTTTTTTTTAATTAAAAATATGGAATCTCAAATATTGTTTTTATTTTAATTAAAATTTTTTCTGTAATGAAACATAAAATATTATGTTAGGTATATTTTAAGAGTGAGTGTGTGAGTGCAAGTATTTTAAAACTGTACATTTTGAGAAAAGTATATTATATAAATAAATTTAATAATAATGTTAACGTATGACTACTTTATGAATATTTTTTGAAATGGTGTTATAAATATTCTAAATTTTTGTTTTATTATTTCATTTCATCAAATAAAAAAAACCAGACAATATACATAGTTGAATGTTATGAATACCTTGAAATATTACTAAATTTGTTGGAATAATATATATAAAAAAATGTTTACTGTTTAAATAAAAATAATTAAACGTGAATTCCAGAAATTTTATTTATAATAATAAAAAAATGTTAAATTAAATGAAGTTTTAGAGTTAAGTTTTTTATTTATGATAATATCATAACAATAAAACTGATTGTGTTCATTCAAACAGACTAAAAAGGTTGAAAAGTTGGATATTTTAATGGACGTAATTTAATAATTGTGACTAAATTAATCCGTTTTCAAAAATTAAAATTACCCATAATTCTGTTTAATTGATTTGAATAACAACTAACTGTAGAAACAGTAATACATTATTATTGTTTATCAATAATTTTAGATTCTGGGTGAAGCAATGAACGTTTGTACCTAATACCTATTGAGGGTAGTTACTGGATGGTAAATAAGTAAATTGGATCTAGACTGTACTCTGAGGAGCGAAAAGTAAAACTTCAAAGAGCACAGCAATTTTCTATACAATCTATAAAAACTAACAAAAAATAGGAATATTTACGTGACACCAATTTTGACAAAACCGATTCTGTTTTTTGTGTTGTAGTTAAAAAATACTTGATATTTTCATTTTTCATCAAATATTTATATTAGCGTTTTCTAGATGTGATATTATATTCAAAATATTTTGGTTCTTATTGAGCTATTTATATAGAAATTGAATATTTTCGATTTTTTTAGTTTTTTTTTTCCGATTTATTTTTCTTAGACAAAAAACTTAAAAATGTAATACAAAGTTCCTCATAAGTTTTTTCTGTAACAATTTAAAAACATTGAAAATACTTCGGTACAATTTTCATTATTGGCGTTTAAAGTTCAAATTTCACTTATATAGAGATGAAAATAATATTATATAATAAAATATTTTTAGAAATAAAAGCCCTCCGCTAAAAGTCATTTTCATACATTTAAATTAGTTATTTCATCATTGAATTAATATTTAAAACATACATTACATTGAACCACTCAGTGGTGTACACTAGAATTTAGCTATACAATAGAACGAGTTCTCCTGTTTTTTTCTAAAACTCGATATTCTACTCCCGTTATACATACGTAATGGTATTGTACGTGAGTTTTGTATCCATATGGTTTACTATGTTACAATATCGATTATTATCGGCAATGGCACAATACTGATCTCTATGCGAATTTAATTAAATAAAAAATAACCCAAAAGTTTACTGACCTACGTCCTCAATAATGGTGGATGCCTACTCCATCATTGTAGTGGTGCTATATAATATATATAATATCTCCGTAATAACGTTAGAAACATATCAATGTATTATGAAGGTACGCTGCATCTGAATTATTTCAATAATTTTGTAGAATTTATCATTTGAACTGGAAAATGAAACAAACCTCGACAGTTTCTTCCATTAGTTTTGTCGATGATTGATCGGTTCTTACCATAATATATGTGTGCCCGGGATACGCGTGTGTATATAATTTTTTTTTTTGTTTGGACACATACTCCTCAGTCCTCGCCTCGAACGGTATATTATACATTTTCACTTTTCAGTACATGATATAATAATATAAAATTGTATATATAATAATATATAATCCATCAATATCCTATTTTCGTATCCTCTTGCTATATAACAAAACACACACACACAAATATAATGTATAATATGTAATATCGTACTATTATCGTAAGTACGCGCGTGTATGTGCGGCGTCGCGAAACATGGCACGTTGCGGCCCGGCGTCCTCGTCGTTGCACCCGCATTGCGGATAATAATATTTAGGCAAAGCGTTGAACGGGCTAACGCGGAGAAAATATATACACACACACACACACACAACCTCCTCTCCAACCCCATCGCACTGCCCGCGAAAGGAGAGCTGGTGGTGGTGGTGCGGGTCTTAAATTTTCACCTTGAATTTCGTATACATACCTATATATTATATATATATATATATGTACAATGTGGGTACCGCGCGTTTTCTCCCCCTTTTACCCGTTTTTTAAGAGTTTTGTATTTTTGACCCGTGACCCCGTTTTGTGTGTGTGTGTGTGTATACCGTATATGTATATATATATATATATATGTGTATACGCTTACAATCACGGGCGTAGTATATATATAACTCCTGTAGGAATGTATACGTGTTTACGATATCCATATTGTATATATATATTATATAGGAACCTACTTGTGCATTTGCGTGCGTTTTACACTTAAACCGTATCGTTCGGGCGTGTGTACGGCTAGGCGATGGCACCGTGTACCTAATCAAAATGCCGGTATATACAACTATACCATATACCTAGTGTGTGTGTGTGTGTGTGTGTACACAGGTATACCTCCGCATTTCATATATATATATATATATAAATATATCCAGCACAAGTTGAAACACAAAGACTGCAAGGCGCGGGAACGTGTCTTCCTTCCGGAACGCGTCGTGTGATATATACCATATAATATATACGGCGGGATGGGAAGGGCGCCGTGCTTATAAACCTAAGTGGTAGACGAGCAGGTGGTGTTGCGGAGCAGTGAAAAAATTGCATTTTAAGTCGTGCTTTGAAAATTCTAGCGTTATATTATGTACTCGTGTGTATATATATACATCGCCTAATTGCCCTGTCAAGAGAAACGCGCAGAACGTTGGCACTGGCATATCGACTAAAATCGGCTCGTGTGTACTAATCGGACTTGGACTATCTATATAGGTGTCTTGTACACGGCATGTACGAATGTCTTCTACACTAATATATAAATACGTTTTATATATATGTATACTGCGAGTGCAGGTATAATTGCGTGTGTGTTCGTGTATATATATGAATATTCAAAAAGTTAATCATTGAATACTTGAGGGAGCGTGTGTATATATACTATATAGTACGGTTTACGTTATATTAAAATGTATAGAGGTATGCTGTAGAGTGTAGATATTATACGTTTTATAGGTACACGTCGTCTGTTGAAAGTTTAACATTAATAATAATAATATATAATATCGCCGCCGTTCAGCGCGTGGTGCATAAATCATACCGCGCAATTGATTTCATTACATCGTTTTTCTATTCGATCTTTTTTTTTTCTTTTTTACAAACAATTTAATTATGATGCACGGAAGTGTAATAGCGTCGCCCGTTCGACTGGGTAGGTAGGTTAGTCCCGCGTGTACGTTCGGATCGGGATTTATTATTCGATTAATTTGTTTAATTGACTGGTTTTGCATGACGTGACTGCAGTATACGGAGGCATGTATATACGGCAGCTCTTTACGTCAATAATATCGTGATTGCCATTTCGTACACACTTGTTCAGACCATTTCGGACGTATATTATATTATAGGTACTTGTACTATATTGCACGTTATATAATATATATATAAATACCATTGTTAACGGGCGAACGGTTGCGCATGAAATATTGGTTTGCGCAAAGAGTTTCTAAAATAATAATCATAACAAAAACCATTATATTCCGTTTATATATTTTATGACTGTATTAAATCGGTAATAATATTATATTGTATTGTTTTCAAGTTGAAGGCGACCGGCCGTGGCGGCAAATCTCATTCGTCTAATAGTCACGCGTGTCGTGAGTTTTTGACATTTATGAGAAAATCCGCGGATTGTTATTATAATAATATAAGCATATATGGTCGGCCTTAGGTACGGGAAAGCGGTTGTAAGAATCATTGTGTGAGGCCTAGCCTAAAAAAATATTAACCTGGTCCCCGCACCGTCTTTAGGCCAGCTCTGAATATAATATACGGATAAATATAGTCCAGTCCATTTAGATTCGTTTGCGTGTCTCGTAACCGTGGGTTCATAGGCGCAATTAAGACCACATTTTTGGGTGAGCTGTTGGTCTCATATTCTATCCTTATTAATTAGTGTGGGTATATCTCTTCTAGTTTCTACTAAGTTGGTATATTTGCAAATGGCTTGTGATAAATATAAATGTATTGGTAACAATATTTATCCAGCATGATTCACCAAGCATGCACACCAACACTTTCTTGCTTTAATATCCAATGTATTTATTCAAATTCATATCAAATAAATTTTTAAATATACTCAAGGACCATTATAAGACCATATTTTAAACTATTTAGATTTATAAATACATAATAATTTGAATAATATACAGTAAAAAATATTGGCTTTTATTTGAAAATAAATTATTATAGGTTCACCACAAGACACTCCTAAAAATAATATAACAAACCATAAGCATTTGTCATATTTTAGAAATAGTCTTGCAGCATACCACTCAGTTCTCGTTCTTAGTCAATTGTATTCCTCATTGAATGAAAACATTTTTCGTGACTTATTATCAGATAAGCATTCGGGGGTTGAGAACCCCCCCCCCCCCATAAACTCCCACCAAGTTGCGCACATGCAGCATGTGGTTTGTCATATGATTAGATTATAATTATCGTAACACGCGTGTCGAGTGTGAAAAACTGTCTAAAAATAAATGTAAATGACAATACTGTATGATACACGATATTCGTTTGAACTACGTCATCCTGAGACTGGGTTTAAGCGGTCATAACATGGGTAGGTATATATATATATTACGATACATTTATACGGTATACACTTGATACGACGTGTACAATAATATAATAATATGATATAATATAATAATATTATAATATAGCCGGCGCTCGTACCCGCCACGACTGGGCCGGGTTTCACATGGGTCCCGACCCTCGTCACGTATACACACAAACACGCACACGCGCGTATAATAATAGTTGCCGCTAACTACCAGCTTCCTCATTGCATTAACGACGGCAATGATATTACGCGTACACGAGTTTATATACAGAGTGATCTATCTTTTAGGCAGCTGAAATAATTTTAAAAAAAAAATTCTGTCTATATCTGTATTTTGAAGAATTCTACGGCAAGAGGTCATCAGGTAAAAAGGCCGAGATCCTGCACTACTCCGTTCCTAATCTTAACTTTCAATGCATTATTAACTTTTTCTAGTGTTCGATGTATTTATAGTTCACACGCAACACTAGACATGAACATTTTTAGCAAGTGTTTTTAGCTACATAAATGTGAAATTAAAAAAATATAAAACGTGTCATTAGAGACATTTAAAAATTCTAGAAACAAACCACAATATGATGGAAAATAGAAAATGTAATTTCGTACAAATACTTCAAACTATAAACATGTCTATTATAATATGCCTAAATAGTATATATATACTTCAAAATTGCACAAATAATTTACTTAGAAAATTACTGCAGTTAGTTGAATGGATCACTCCGTACCATGTATAATCGTCGTGTAGTCGTCACCCGTTCTCCCACATCGTAAAAACATTCTTCATCCGCGATACACACACACACACACACACACACACACACACACACACACACACACACACATCAACACATGGCAATAATTTGGATTACAGACTTGTCTGTCCGCGGGGACGGACACACACACACACGGTACACACTTGCGCATAACCGTCGAATCGATTTCCTCTCGCACACACGCGCGCCCTGCCGCCACCGCCGACCGTATAATAATAATAATAATAATAATAATAATGCTCTCTCAGTTACGCGTCTCCGCCCTCCGTTGCCGCCTCCACCTCTTCGCTCAGAATCGTTTATCTTTGCCAGCCGTGGAATTACGCAGGCTTTTAGTGAACGATTAATCACGGCGAGGTGAAGAGGCGCTCGCGTGCAAAATGAGCCTATATACACCCAAGCCGCGGCGTTTCACACGGTCGACGGGGTAGCCGTAAAACGTGTGGGCGGGGCACCCCGCAATGCATTCCCCGATGAAATTACGGGTGTAAGTTGTGTGGTGTGTAAAACATTTTACTATACTAGTCTGTAGTAGTAGTAGTAGTAGTAGTAGTAGTAGTAGTAGTAGTAGTAGTAGTAGTAGTAGTAGTAGTAGTAGTAATAGTAGTAGTAGCGATTCGTGGTATCGTAGTAGAATTTGGCAGAGGCGGAAAGGACCGCGGGCACGAGGTAGAGAGAATGTTTTGAATAATTTTTACAAACCACATCGCTACCCTTGAAATTACAGGGAAAACGTTTCGGGCAAATCAATAGTTTTCTTTTACCCATTTTAATAAGACTTTTACGTAACTACGCGTGGAGTGTGGTACAGTGTACACCATATTATAATATTATACTACATCCGAAATAATAATATGATATAAAAATTATACTTACTTGGTATAAACTATAAATCGAGTTGAAACGTTTTGACGTGTATCTGTTTCATATGCTATATAGGTCCATAACCAGCAATCAGCCAGTACATCGATTTTAACCGTTCTGAAAAATGATTCAAATAACGATCGTTATACGTATTTATTACGTATTATAATATGAGGTTCTGTTGTGTGACTTTTGAAATAATAAGGCAAAGACTGAAACCATATTTTATAGGCTGAAAATTAAATTTGTTTGAAAACAAATATCTCTGCAGTTGCATAACAGGACAGCAATTTCTGCCAAGTATATATATTGTACCGTGGTTAAATGCCAACTCTAAATCAATCGACGTAAACTTATTGATGACTTACAAAGTTTGGAAAAGGACTTGAAAAATTGGGCAAAATGCCTGAACTCTACGTCTTTTAATCAATAGAAATTTATTTGGAATTAATTCCGTGCAGTTGATTGATATCATATTGAACTCTCAGATGGTACGTGGGTAGTGTATTTTGACATGTCTGGTCCATTATACAACAATGGACCAAAATAAGGTATGAATATAGAATGATAATATAATATTTTTATATATATATATGTATAGTGTACAATGAGAATTCGTTTTTTCCGGATCGCATTACGAAGCGTCTGTGTTCGTACTTATATAACTTATACAAGCAAACGGCAAAAACTAAAAATATTCTTTTTTTGTTATTGTTATTAGATGAACCCTTAATAATTCTTCTCGTTGTGCTCTTTGAAACGAATATTGTTTAGTACGCAAGATAAAGAAAAATACAGTTTGTTGTGAATGAAACATAAAAATCTTTAAACATGGTATTTATAGCTGTAATATAACAGTTACCTACCTAAAGGAAAAAAAGTAATCGAAAAATGTAATCAGTAGGTATATTATATTGTTTGTGTTTCGTGTTAATAGATGCGCGGGCGACGAGCTTAAATTATTTATTGGAAAAATGAAAGCGATTCGGCAGATAGGTACTGCAGTAGCTAGTACAGCCAAGAATAATTTGGTATTAGTGAATGAATCATTTATAGAAATAATGGCGTCGAAGGTTTTCGGCGGACGAATATTATAAATACTGAATGCTGGACACGGTATAGAAACACATTTTGAGATAGGTTGTATTTGCGCTGACATCGGACAAATGCTACGGTTTATTGTACATTTTTCAGAGACAGAACTAACTATTTATAGGGATGACGTTTTGACGTGTCGAATCTAATGGGACCTCGTTAATTTGATTTGGACTTCGACGGTATATACTTAATAAGAGTTTACAAGCGCATAACCTTTATGTTTTCATTTCTAGACCGCGTGCGTGCAAGGGTGGACGATCGTCCTCGTAGAAAGCGTAATCATTGCCAAAGCGTTTCTTGATTTAATTTAAAATCGTGTGACTGGATGAAAATCGTGTTATTTAACGTGGTGCGAAGAACAAGGAAATAACGATCCGGGTGATCTGTTCGTTTGGCGAATTTTTGATCAGGAACTTCCCTTAGATATCATACAAATATACAATAATGATTAACTCAAAATTAGTAAGATAATAATATAATTTTAAGCGTCGTGTACCCTAATTGCAAAAAGATTACTCGATTAAAAAACTTTCCTAAGTAAATATAAGTAATTTTTTTTCAGTTTTCCCGTATATTTGAGTTATAGTTGAATGCATTTAGATTTAGCAATTTATAATATTATGTTGCTGCTTGCTTCCGGTGAGTACCTATAAGCTATAGTGAATATTTAGGGTTGGAAAACAACCTATGTGGGATTAATTATGTTTTTTTTCAGTAAAAGCTCAAAAATTCGATAGGATTTTAAGATATCGATAATTGGGGTTTGGTAAAATCACATATGAAAAATCCTATTGTTTAATGAAGCACTGATTAAGTGATAATATATTTACAAAACATGTTAATATGTAATTTATATTACTTAAATTTAATTTAAAACCTATTGGTTGAAATTATATAAATTTATTTTTCTATATTTAAAATAGAACTTTTAAGGCATATTGATTATTTTATTATAAAACATTTTTTTTTTTTTTTTACTGATAACAACTTTTAAAATATCTTAAATTGTTAATAGTGTTACTTGGTACTTGATTTACAGTGTAGCAGTAAAGTTATGTTGTTTAGTAAATTATGTTTTCAAGGATTTAATATTTATGGATTGTTTTTGAAAATAAAATCGGACTTTATTAAGGGATTTAAAAAAAATCAAAAATTGATATTTCTGTACCAATTAAAGTAGCCAACACTGAATTGACAGATGAAGTGATACATCAACTTTGTAGATAGTATAAAACAATAATGTTGTTCATTTTACAATAATATAATATGTTTGTTCGAATTATAGGTGTATTCAGTGGTTTTATTATAACACTGACGTAATTACGTAAATGTACCTACCATTCTACTATATATCTACGACGATCAACGCGTATATAATATTTCACGATTTCTGTCGGAAAAAATAACGTCGTGACGCAGTGGTTGCGCTTTGGATTATTGTCATTTCGAGACACGTAGATACTAGACGCGGTGGTGTCTTCGGAATATAATAAATTATTGTTATTTGACTTTTGATTAACCTTTTCGGTGAACTATAATGCTATTAGTTTGATACACTGACACGGTGGGCTTATTATTAGTTTCTAGTTGGTTATTATTAGTTGGAGGTATTCACCGCTGCAGTCGTACCGTATATAACGTATATAGATATTACGTACACGACGATATGCTTAATATGTTTATATATTATATTATTTAATACGTATAGGTACGTAATAAATATTTTGTTTTGTTCTTGATTCTTACGTAAAATGTTTTACATAAAACACAGATCCGCGCGATATTGCAAACGCGTGTATGGAATGAGAACCAACCCTGTATACGACAGTAATAATATGACAAACAAAGCGTTTTGCAGTGACATCCTGTTTACTTAAATATAATGACACAAACTCGGCTTAAAACATTAATCCAATACCTAAATATATAGAATGAGTAATGAGTATATTGTTGAATAATAATAATAACCTTTTATTTTCATGCCGATGCATCGAACAATAATATTTTACAAGGTACAACGATCTGAGAATCGAGAAGCGTTAGTTGGCAAATAATATGTACCTACTATAAAAAAGACCACGCACCTAAAACCATAGTTTCCCTCCTTTCTTCACTTATGAAGGTTAGGTGCTTACCTAGTACGTTCGGATTCCAATCTGTAGTTGTCCCAAATGGTTTAAGATCTTCTATCATATTATAAACACCGAAAAAAAAATACAAAACAAATATTTTACTATTATCAATACTTACTATATAAAACACATTTTGATGAAATGGCTATGCCATCAATTCCAAACATTATGGTATTATGCTATTTTTACGATAGTTTTTGCCATTTTATCAAAACCACAGGATAATGCCAATAATATATATACTAAAGTCTTAGATGTGTATTCAATTATGTGACTATAATGATAATTTGAAAAGCTTATTTCCTAAAACGAGTAAATAGGTATACATATTTGATATTATGTCAAGAAAATTCTCAAGTATTTTTAGATTTTTATATTCCGAGGTTTTATATATTGGTTCTACGACAAAATATTTACAGTCAAAATATCTCCGACAATTTATCTTCAATATGAAAAATATATAATTAAATGTCCAACCAAATGAATTCATTTTTGTTTACATTCATTACAGGTATCCTTCAAAGTTCAAATAGTTATTTAGAAATATTGGTAAAAAGAAATTTAATGAATAAATATAAAAACAAATTATTTCACATCCAATCATTTTTTTAAATTTAATGTTGTGTGCGATTCCTCTTCAGCGTTTAATTGATTTTTTTGCCATAGATATTTTTACAAAGATGATTTTATCAGAGATATTTATTATTAGAGATAAATTCACGGAGATATTTTAACGGGTAACGGGGTAACCGTTATTCCTTTAAAGGTAAAATTCTCGGGATTAATATTAATAAACATCCGATCAAAACTCAAATAAATATCAAGTATTGTACCCGTGAATGTTTTACAAGACACACTATTATTGTTTAAATAAAAATAAATAAAACGTTACAAACCTTTTTTGTTGTCAAAATTCACACCATTAATAATAACGAAGTATGTGTTGCGTCCAATAACTGTCGTTTACACTCTATTCGAACTTTAAAATTAATTGTATCACCAAATAAATATTTCGCGTTTAGCTTTTATCACTTAGCTTGATGGAAAATAGATATAAAGGGTTTTAGTTTTAATCTTGAAACCATGCCGTTAAACAAAAAGGAGGAGTAGGAACTAGGAGAAGAAGAAGAAGAATATTGATCCAATTAGAACGCAACGTATCAAAGATTCATAAGTGAATATATTATACATATATTTCAAACGAAAGAAAAAAGAAAAAAATAGACTTAAATTTATACTTCTTTTTTTAAAAGTAATGTGTACAGATGTTATTTCTCTATACTACTGGCACATTGCGTTATTCATATTCTCGTCGTAAATGCGCTTACTTTATAACTCTTAAGAGTACTTTTACTCTTCATTCATAATTTGATCTATCTCTCAGAGTTTTTACTTTTTTCACTAATGTGAGGCTGTTAATAGTATTTTCCTAATTTCGATGAAAAATGTATTATGAATAACTTACTTAAAAATCATTTCGGCCTTATGTTGGGAACATTAATAATTTCACAATTATTGGCCTGCAATTCTAATAATACAATGTTCGTTATCTTAGAGTATTGATGTATGGTGCAATTAGTTGATTCATTTTTTCAAGTATATTCTGTCAAAGTTAGACTTTTTAGTCGGTAAAAATATTTGCAATGAAATAAAAAAGCATTCATATATTGAGTTATCATCTAATAAAATAATAATGGCATAATATATTATTATGTTATAGTATATAATAAACTGAAAAGAGATATAAAATGTTAATACACGCAATCTAATTAAGGGATGGGATACTTTTTTAAATTATTATAAATAGTTCAAGATATTTAAATGAAGTGACTTGTGAGTTGTGAGAAATTAAATAATTTTTGTTTACTGAAAAATGTATGTATACTTAACCCATTTTATATTATTATATAGGTATTAATATTTACATTTTATTGCCGTAGGACATCATCAAAAGAGGGTAAATAAAGTTTTCCATTTCAAAAATTTCAGTAATTAAGTAATTTAATTAATTTAAACGAACACGTGCAAATTATTAGTATAATAGTATGTAGGTACCTGTAAAATATGAGCCTTTATCGCGTCCACGTTCATATTTTGTGAATGACACTTAAACAGTTAACCGTCATTCACTTAATATGTCAAATAGAATGTGGACGAAATTATTTTTATTTTTGAAGGAGCTTGAACGATTTATAGGGCCTTAAAATTAAATTCCTTTTTGAAAATGTATTTTTAATAGGTATTTTTATTTATTAAATGTTATTGTATAGAAAAATTCATATTAAGTACAATATTTAAAATGTTTAATTAATAAAAATGTTTTTGACATTTAAAAAATACTTTATATACGATGCAGTTCAATAATCTGAATATACGACAGATTCATGAAAATATTAATGAGAACTAAGGACACTTAGTACAAACTATAAATTTGTTGAAAATTTATATGGGTTATTGATATATATTTATCAATGTATATTTTGTATTTTATAGTAGGTTTTTATAGAAACTTTCCTGAATTTACTAAATACTAGGTATGTTCCACATACGTATTTAATTAATTAAAATTGAATATCTACTATCTACCTACTCATAAATCACAATTAAGTAATTATTTGGTAATTGTTTTATGCATGTTAAGACTAATTTATAAATTATATCGTAATTCAATATATTAAATAATAACCTTTTTTCTGTGGTATCTCTATGAAGTTAATACAAGGGAAACTGCTCTTGTGGTTCCCTGGGGTTCCCTCAAAGTTATACTTACCAATTAGAATTGTTTATACATTTTCATATATTGTATTAGTTAAGATTTGATTTCAATCGATTTGGTACCTCAGTGATTATCATATTAGATTTAGGTTAAGGTATTTTATTTTATAATCAATTTTATTATGATAGATTATCTAATTTTATATTTTATTTAAACACATAATACACAACAAAACAACTTTTTTTAAAATTATGTATACCTCATCAAAGTTTTATTTAAAAAATTCTAAAAAAGTAATTAAAATGGATGACTGTTCAAAAAGGTGTTCATATTATAAGAACACGAACTTAAAAGTGTTCCTTTATAAAAAAAAAGTGAACGTGAACAACTTCGATTTTTACACACGTGAACTTTCCGAATACTATAAAAGGTCGCAATAACAAAATATAAAATGTTGTTAAACAAAAAAATGTAAAACGCATTGATTCGTATATTTGGTTCAAAACGAAAGATTATGAGAAAAATCGTTAAATATTATAAAAAGTAAAATGCTAAAAAAAATTAGAGCGTTATTGCATTTGAACCTAACCTAACCTGAGGGTATTTTGTACTTAAGTCTCGAGTACATCCCTGCACTCTCGGTTATTCTAAACGTCCTGTGTATAAACGGCAACCATGGTTTCTGCGACGCTCGTAAACTGTACTATTAAATCCACGATATCCGGTGAAAAATGGATCAGGGCTGCTATGAAAGATGGTAATAAAAAATAAAGAGAAAAGAGAAGGAGAGAGAGAGAGAGAGAGAGAGAGAGAAAGAGAGAGAGAAAGAGAGAGAGAAAAAGAATGTACGTAGAGCGTATAATAAAAGCTTTAGGTCAAGGTTTTGTTGGTGTATAATATTCAAAGTGGTTTGCACGGTTACTCGCAAGACGTAGCGCTGTTTCATAAATACATATATTTACAGTAGATAGGTGCGCTTTATCGTTGCAATATCATCCGAATGTTTGGAATTAATTGCAAAATAATAGGTCTGTTATGTACTTTGACTTCAGAAAAAATTGGTTGTGCGTGTGAATTTTCCTAGTCATTATAATATTTTGGTTGTGAAAATGTTAACGTATCCGATGGTGTCTTATGAACAAGGTTTTCAATAGCTATACATTAGTAAAAAAAAGAAACCTCTTGATTTGATATGAGTAGGTACTTCGTATCTATGCGTGTATAGTTTGAAAGGCTTTATTCTGCAAAGTATAACAATTTCGAATATAGTAATGTTAAATTTCAGAAATTTCCAAGAGAAATTTTCTGAAACTTAAATAATTTTAAAACTAAAACTAAACACGTGCATTTATGATACGAAACTTACACAAATGTAAACAATTTACTGAATTAAAATAATATATACAATAGAATGGCTACATTGTATATTTGTATGGTTTTTGGCTATCTGTTAAAATGTATTCGAATATTTTAATAATTTTTATCTGAAACTTTTATTTTATAAAATTAAATGTTCTACTTAGCTCATTGTGTCTGCAATAAAATTGCTTTTATCAAATCAGAAATCAACATAGGTACCGTTAAATATACATAATATTATACGTTTAAAATATGTCACGGATTACTACATACAACATTTTTAAAAACCCTCTAAAACTGTGATGAGATAGACATTTTACAGAGTTACCAACTACGTTTTAATACAGTTTGTACGTTCGAGTTATTCGTATACGAATCGGTCGTTTACGTTATTTACTCGTATCATTGATTATAAATACTAAATAGAAATACTCTATAGCGAGGTGAGTTGATCCACTTTGCTCTATAGTATTTATCGCGAAGACTAGAATAAGGAGAACAAACCATTGATATACACAACGACTAGATAAGTACGTCTCCATTTTAGCATCGAAGTCGGACGCCATTTACAAAGCAGGCAATGTCTACAAAGTAATATTATCACAGTACATATTTATATATAAGTATAATATGTGTATATTGTATATGAATATATGTAAAATAAATATAAACATTGCCTGCTTTATAAATGGCAGTCGAATTCAACCTTAGATCATATACAGTGGATAGAGTCATACGAACAATTTGTGAAGCCAACATAACTGTAGGACCTCAATGATATGCACAGGTAAGTCAAACAGTCGCGCAAGCGCAGATGTCATAGGTACTACAGTTCCTATAGTTATGTTGGCTTCAATTCATTTTATACGCGTAATATGCTATGACTTCATCCATTGTATAGGTATGATCTAAGAATTCATCATTGATCACAATATTAGTATAAAGACGGCTATCTAGTTGTTGTATCTATCTATGGACTAAGTCGTACGGTTGTGCGCTGCGTACGCTACTTAAACGTCTTAAAATCATGAAGTATAGGAATTATTCATGGTTTTTGGAAAATATAATATGCATTATTTTGAACCATGCCCCTTTTTAGATTGTATAACGTCTTGTACGATTACGCATTTATACATGTGCATATGTGTATATTTCATAAATATTATTTTTATTTTTGTGTTAATAGGTAATTAAATATTATACAATCCGTTAACTCTATATTTAGTTATTTTATACCTATACATATTTGTTCACAAAAAGTCTGAGCCCGATACTATTTGATACGCCACACATGTGTTTTCTTGGACGATCGTTTTATACCGATATACTATGTATCGTTACACTCAAATTTGTTTCTTAAGAATAACATGTTTGATGTTTATGAGATATACACTCATGCACATGTACAAATGCGTAATCGTACAAGCTATAAAATCTAAAGAGGGTCATGGTTCAAAATAATGCATATATTTTCGAAAAAACATGAATAATCCCTATACTACGTGGGTTAAGTAGCAACCCTAAGCGCACGCAGCTTGGTCTCCTTATTTCTAGTCTTCGTGGTATTTATAATCAATGATCATTAATGCTGTTAAAGAATACAGTATAATGAATGTAGACTAGCAAAGGTACGAGGAATTGCGTAGGTATATGTTTGGTCGGTCTTTTCAAGAATAGATCTCCTGGACCGGATGTTCGGATGTGCTAGTATGTCGTAATAATATAGTGACAATAGAAGTAAGTAAACTTAAAGTATGTTCAGGTGGTAGGTGGGTTGAAAAAAGACTATTATTAGATTCTTATAATTATTTGGCTGATTGTAAATATAGACGTACCTAGACAGAGTACTCAGAGTAAACGTGTGTAACCGATTTTAAGGTTGTAAAATTATTTTTATTTCCGATTCTCGTGATGGAAATGATTATTGATTACCTATCATCGATATTAAAATCACATGATTTTATTATATTCATCATATTTTCAATTTGTTTGTTCCGGAGAAATATAAGAATCTGCGTTTTCTAATCATATAATGCAAAATATGTTTAGGTATAAATTGAATTTCCACAATCTACGTTTTTTAAATACTCTGTTAAAACTTAAAACCATTTGTGATGTCTTATTTTATCTATGTTAAAAACGAAATTAATGGCACACGGTTTTTAATGACTAAACCTACTAAAAAGAGGATCATTGATTGTTGATCATTGGTCGTTCATTGATCCGACAATCAACAATATTATAATATACGTACGTGGCACAATTCAGTATAATATATTCATGTATGCAATTGTTGTGCATAATTATTAGGGAATCAAGCTTATAAAATATAATATTACAATATTGTTCATGAAAAAAAAATAAATGTACAGTATACATACCTATATGATATTATAAAATATGCAACAAATGAACCAAATAACTTCAATAATTGGTTTTTCATCGTCTGACAGAACGCGTATATCAGTATATATTACTATAATTTATACCTAACTAATACAATAAACAGTTTTATACAAATATTTTTGTTTTAAATTGTGTTAAAGTTTTATTGCGTTACACGTATATATTGTATAATATGTAATATACATACAGTGACAAGTCAATTAACGAGGGAATAAAATAATAAATAAAAATACTGTACCGTATTTTAAATTTTTTTTTTTTATTACGGTCACCCTATGATTAACTGACTAGTTAGTCACCCTATATATTATATTCGGTAGTATATAAACACATTATAACCAACATATCAATTGAAAAATAACCTGTATACGCTGTCGTTTATGATTTTGAAATTTAACAGTCGTTGCGGGTTTTGTGAAAGATCATCGTAATTCGTAATATATATTCTATTTGTTGACTCCCATGTACCTAATATAATTCCTAGCAATTTTTGATATTTAGATTTCTGTGTGAACTTATATATTATACCCACACGCATAGTGATGCATTTTGAACTCTATAATATATAATATACAATATAATATGCTAATAATTAATATGATATATTATAATATTTTAATTCCGATATATAATGTAATTTGTTTGTATTTATTTGGCCTTTTTTATTCAAATGTGTAATGCTAGGTACCGGAATAACATAGCGTTTTCGATTTAATCATATATAATATGATGTTATAATAGGCACTTTTGGAAATTTAATAAAGAGATAGGTACATCTAAAAACATCCAACAGCTCTCAACTATAAATTATTGATTGCGTCTAGTTCTTGAATCATATTAAGTAAGAACATCGTTGGTAAATTCATTGAAATATCGAACATTTGAAAGCAATGATAAATAATTGCATTAGGATTCGTGTTCATGAAAACGTGTTAAGAGTTAAGACTTTACCTATAATAAAAACGGCAACTGATGCTTCTTGATTATTTTTTTTTTGAAAATTACTAGGTATAAGAAATATGAATGAACATGGAAAATTACTTCTCCAAAGAACCATATGTGTGGTGGATTTTCAGTGTAATGCATGGCAATTGTTGTGTAGAGTATAAAGGTTTTTCAAAAAAACGTTATCTGTTTCAAAAAATTAAAATATTGTAGAAACATTAGTAATAGTTTATACAGACCACCGCCCAGAATCTAAAATACATTTAACGACAGTTATACATTGGACGTTTAACTTTATTTATAGGTACATATTTGCTTTTCTTGGTGTAGTTTTTAAATTTTTGACTGAAGTGAAACAAAATTATTACAAAATAAAGCAGGTTTTTCTTATGAAACGACCGAATACAATTGAATCCATTGAAAACGTTTATTAAAATATAAAAATAATAACTACTATGTTAGAAATTATATTATAAACAACTTGTAATTATAATTTAAGTCTCATACAAATGTAAAATTGAATTAAGTTAGCTTTAAGTGCTTAATGCATCTAAAATAAAAAAGAAATCACTTTAGCTAACAAAGGTAAAAATGTATAATACAATAATCGTAAACGGTTTAATCTCATGTTTTGTGAATTATGATATTTTTAATGAAAAGCGAAAAACAAAATTAATGAAATAAAAAATGTTTACGATAATTTGTATAAAACGAATTTTGTCGTATTTTATTTTTTAAATTAAATTAACAATTTGCATACAATCAGCAACATACTTTTTATTATTACTTACTCAAAGTTGTTTTCACAAATTAATTTACAATACTATAAATATTTTTTACGTTTTATTTTACGGCGTAACGTCTTATGTTTAACATAATATTTTAGATAGTTTTTATAATTCTTGAAATTTACATTTATATAAATATTGGTAGTGGTAAAACTTTTGCTCGATATTGTAAGTATTTGTATACTGTATAGACGTATAGTTAATGAAAAATATTGCTCATGGTTTTTAACCACAATTTAAAATAAACTTAATAGTTCATATTACGAAGGTTTGGCTACTATAGTTATTCAAAAAATAAGTTATGGTAGATTAAATATATTATACTACTTTAATTTATATTTACTACAATAAAAGCCTTTAAGCGTTGTTTTCTTTAATACAAAACTAAATAACAATTGAAAAGATTAGTTTTTAAATTTATCTGCACGGTTGCAGGTAGAACCACTGCATGAATAAAACATTTCCAGCTTCAACCACATTATCCCTTCAAAAGGGAAAAGTCAATATTTGTATTTAATTAAAAATAAGGAATAATCAGTGTCGAAAACCCCGATAACGTTGTAAATTACTATTAAGTGTAAAGTAAAATATATTCTAACTGAAAATAATATTTATCATTAGACTGAACTTAATTGAACACATCTGCAGTACCTACATATATAATATATATATATATATATATATATATATTATAATTTACTAAAAACATGTGAGATTTATACTGCAATATTCACCGAAATCGTTGAATGGGTTGTGCATTGTAATAATATATTTATTATATTGTAGAAGGCTGGGTATATTATGTTAAATCAATAAGTGAAGTTATTGTAGAAAAATGTTAGTTATGTTTAAAGTTACAAAAGTTACAAGTTAAATAGAAAAGAAATTAACTTAATTCAGTTAAAAATCAGTTACGGGTTTTTTAAGCTTAACTTTAACAATCTATGTCAAAGTACAATAAGCAATTTTAATTCAAGTATATTAACATGTTTAGTACACACAAAAACAGAAATATATAAAAAAATTAATATATATAGGATAACAAATAAGATACCACAAGATTAATCATTCATGAGATCACAGCACGGTTGGTCTATTAAATCTTTGAACTGGGTTATTTAGTAGTGTTATTGTTGTGAGATTTGAAATTAATATATTTGAGTGAAATTGTAGTTTTTCATGAACATAATATATATTATACACTACATAGCCGTACTTGTATACGTTATTTTGATCTCTATTGATATAAATAGACAATAGTGCACAAATAATTAGTAAATAATACCTGTTCCTGTTTCTGATTATTATTTTTTATTTTTTTCTATGAAATGCAAAAATTTATTCAAAACTAAATATAATATTTTAAATCTATGGGCTCCATACTAAGAAAAAAAAATAACTTAACGCGATTATAGAACGGACTAGTACATAATTACATATCGTGGAAACACAATCAACACGTTAAGTTGGAAGTTAGTGTTAAATTAAAAGTAACTTTTCGTGTAACTCAGCTATAAGTAACACAACTTAAACTTTTTAACTCATTAATGCCCAGCCTTGATATTATATACATATAGCGTAATGGGTTGTATTATAGTATACAGTCGTACGAAAACGTTTGACTTTTAAGTGATGGGATGGCTCCTAATGTTGGCACACCAAATTCAAATACCTATACTTATGCCCCGCTCGAATACCACGTTTGACTAATACTGGCTTTTATACGCGTTTCAAGCTTTATTATTACGTGAGTTCGCACGAGGAAACATTTAGACGTGTATTTTTCGACCGCATTGACATTTCTCGAAAAAAGTTCAAATGTTGGACGTCCCACTATTGACGCTAGAATTTAACCTTTTTGTGTGTGCCATTACATCCTGCAACACAACACGCTATATTACTATTATTACGTATAAGTATAAGGCCATAATACTACATATTGAATATAATATTAGAATATTTCGTTGCATAATTATCATCATTCTGTCGTGGCGCCTACCGATATAAATTTTTTGGGGAAAACTTGGGAAAATAAATGGCAGTAACTTGTGTTGAGTTGAGTCGCTGGGCTACTTTTATACACATAATGGCAATCACGTTGACGTATAATACAATTTTAAAAATGTTGCAATGGATATTTCAAATTGTGCATTGTTTTATTGGCACAAACGTACTTGTGAAAATATAATTTAAATCTGCTTTCGAGGTTTCATGCGCACAAAAAGATATTGGTTGATTACAGGATAAAGATAAAGTTAAAGTAAATGCTTTTTTTAATTAATACGTTAACATTTTAAATACATTCTTAATATATTTAATTGTATATCTATAGATAATAATTAATAATACATTTTTTTAAGGTTAAATTATTCTTATTGTTAAATTATTTTTCTTACCGATAAATACTGCAAATATTATAATGACAATAACGTTGAATATAATATTGATTTTAATATGAGTTTCTACTTGCTTCTTTTATCATAATTGATTGATGTATGATAACTTTTTTTTTAGTCTTTAAAATGGACCAGTGGTTGTTGTGGTTTGGCTACTTAGTAGCTTCTACTTATGGACTTTCATTGCGCCACGCCAGGCACCAAAGCGTTGGGACACCAACAGCCGAAGAAATACTGGAACCACAGATTCTAATTGAGGACACCGATCATGTATTCAGACAACGAGCGTCAGATATGTTTGCCCAAGAGCCAGAATACACGGAGAAGCGAAACCTCAATCATAGACGGAGGTAAATACCAATAAAATTTAAACCCATAACTAGATATTCAATTTATTTTTAACATAAAACAGGTCCGAATTCAGTGGAAACCAGGATAATGATTTCGAATCTTCTGGGGAGACATACAGTGCTTATAAATCGGATGATCCGTTGGTAATCCACACGAACAAGGGTAAGATTAGAGGCATCACACAGGCAGCGTCGACTGGAAAGTTAGTTGATGCATGGCTAGGAATACCCTACGCAAAAAAACCAATAGGTTAGTAACGATTAATGTAATGAATTAGAAAATACCCGATTCAAGTATTGAGAAATTTGTGTTTTAGGTGATCTTAGGTTTAGGCATCCTCGCCCAATTGACCGTTGGGACAAAACAAGCCCAGAGACGATTCTTAATTGCACTACTCCACCAAACACATGCGTTCAAATATTCGACACGCTTTTTGGTGATTTTCCTGGTGCTACAATGTGGAATCCAAATTCCCCGGTATCAGAAGATTGCCTTTACATTAACGTAGTAGTGCCAAAGCCTAGACCACAAAACGCTGCAGTGATGGTGTGGATTTTCGGCGGTGGATTTTACTCCGGGTCTGCTACATTGGATATTTACGATCCTAAGGTACTCGTATCGGAAGAAAACGTGATTTTGGTATCCATGCAGTACAGGGTTGCATCGTTAGGCTTTTTATACTTCGACACTGAAGACGTTCCAGGAAACGCTGGACTTTTTGATCAGCTCATGGCTTTACAGTGGGTACACGAGAACATAAAATTATTTGGCGGCAACCCAAACAACGTGACACTTTTCGGTGAGTCAGCCGGCGCCGTTTCAGTTTCACTGCACTTACTGTCACCGCTGAGTAGAAACCTTTTTAATCAAGCCATCATGGAATCAGGATCCTCAACAGCACCTTGGGCGATTTTGTCACGGGAAGAAAGTTTTAGTAGAGGACTTAAGCTAGCAAAGGCAATGGGATGTCCAGATGACAGAAACGACATACATAAGACGGTCGAGTGCTTAAGGAAGGTGAACAGTTCAGCGATGGTCGAGAAAGAATGGGATCACGTGGCTATATGTTTTTTCCCATTTGTCCCGGTGGTTGATGGCGCTTTTCTTGACGATTATCCTCAAAAGTCCCTGTCAACAAACAATTTCAAAAAAACGAATATACTCATGGGTAGTAACTCCGAAGAAGGTTACTATTCAATATTTTATTATTTGACGGAGCTTTTCAAAAAGGAGGAAAACGTGGTGGTGTCTCGTGAAAATTTTGTTAAAGCTATTGGACAACTTAATCCGAATGCAGATGCAGCTGTTAAATCGGCTATAGAGTTTGAATACACGGATTGGTTTAGCCCAAACGACCCAGAAAAAAATCGAAACGCTTTGGACAAAATGGTCGGTGACTATCAGTTTACATGCAACGTCAATGAATTCGCTCATAAATATGCACTTACTGGAAACAACGTGTACATGTATTACTTTAAACATCGTTCTTTGAACAATCCATGGCCAAAATGGACGGGTGTGATGCATGGTGATGAAATCAGTTATGTATTTGGAGATCCATTAAATCCAAATAAACGCTACGAAACTGAAGAAATTGAACTCAGCAAGAAAATGATGAGATACTGGACCAATTTTGCAAAAACAGGGTTAGTATAATTTTATTTATAACATTTTCTCATTTACAACACCATAGTATAGAACGTTGAAATATCATAAAAATATAAGTTGGTATCACATTAAAATTATCTATATATGATGTTTAGGATTATAATTATAATAATTTTTAACAATTGTTTTTTGTATTATTGGTTTGGTATGTTTGTAATATAAAACTAGACACGAAACACTTAATTTTCGTATGGTAAATATTAGAGTTTGATTAACTAATTATAAAACTAGTTTATAAGTACATTAGCTGAGTTAATACACGGATTTCTTTATTTTTCTTCTATTTATTCGTGTTTAAAATAAACAATCAATAAGACATATAGATAATATTGATAGATATCCTAATGTTATGGCACAGATATGTATAAGCATTAATAATTGGTAATGGGTTAGTATCTCAGCAGTGTTACAAAAATAAAATGTGTTCTATATTTCACTTATTGTTATGGACGGAAATATCATATATAATAATTATGTATGATACTATTCAGTATTCAAGAAACTTTTTTCATTTTTTGACAGTTCTTTTTCTCATTTTAGTGAACGAAATGACGAGTATTTCTTAAATAATAATTGTAGTAGCATATTGCTAGCGTTTTGACCTGCTACACATCGATTTTTCAAACAAAACACTTATATTGTCAGTGAAACACTCAAAACTAATTATTCTGACCCTAATAATTGCTCTTACGAGCGCTTGTTAAGTTCCGGGTCGTTGAGAAATTTACCCCGGTCACATTTTGACACTATTATATTCATTAGACAAACCACAAGTGTTTCTTTACTTTTGAATCTTCATCGTTTACAGCATAATGGGTGAATAGAACTATGAAATTTGTAACAACAGATAATTCTTATTTTATAATAATCCTTGCAGAGTAGGCATACTTCATAAAAATCATACATTGTAATTTCACATGAATAAGAAAAACAATATGAGGCCATTAGATCCAATAGATTACCATAACTTGGTGCCTAATATATCATATTTACCCCCATTTCATTTTATGTGAAATATTTCATAATTCTCATTAGTTATTTAATAAATTAATAGTATACATAATATTATGTTATACAAGTTTATAACTTCTTCAGCTTTATATATTTTTTTTGTTACCCATTTAAAATAATTTAACCACACACAATATAAACTCATAATAAATTACTATAAAAAAAATACGTGTAATTACATTTCAAAAGCGTATTTTCAAACATTTTTTTACTTCCCAAACATATATGTACATAAAACAAATACTAGTGAATAGGTAAATAGTAGTTGGACTCCATACTCCAACCGCGAGCTTGCTTACAGGGGGAGTATGTATAAACTTGTAAGTGTAAAGTATACAGTTATGAAGTTGAAATAAATAAATAATTGCTAGAATATTTTGTACCTTAACTAATTTTATTTAGGTAGGTATGTGTGATTACATATCATATAATAATGCCATGTTATAAACTAGTATCCCCAACATAATATTATTGTGTTATTTCATATTATGATTTTTGTCACGTCCATTTTTGTTAAAAAACTATTCGTTTACCGTGCTTGGTTGAAATCATTATTATGGTTTCGAAGTTATTTTAATGGTTGAAACCATCAAGGTCTCAAGTCTTTCAAATACTACAAATCATTATTTATTATTTTTTTTTTCAGAAATCCAAGCAAAACATTTGAAGGGTCTTGGGTCACGCCCAAGTGGCCTATACACACGGCGTATGGAAAAGAGTTTCTAACATTAGATACAAATAACACTTCTATCGGCGTTGGGCCAAGACTAGAACAATGTGCTTTTTGGAAAAACTACGTTCCTGATCTTACGGCCATTTCAAGTAGGGTTGACCTAGATGAATTTCCCATTCGTTGATAGAAGATAAGTACACATTGATTCACTACAATTTTGTTTTTTTTTGTTTTTTTTTATTCCAGAGAGTATGAAGTCTGACAAAAACTGTACAACCATAAGTGGAGGGACCAAAACTAATATGATCAAGTTATCGCTTTGGACAATTGTGATGACAACTGTCGTTTTGATGTTATGAATTTCGTTTTGATTCGTCTTAAACAAAAAAAAAAAACCAATGAAAAAAAGTTTTAAAAAAAAACACATATTTGTAATAATTTCAAGCTGTTGGCAACAAAAGAAACTTCGAGGACAATTCAGTCTAGGCTACCGTTGGGCTTCCAGCAGAATCGCGCGCACAAAATAAATTTCGTTTTTTTTTCTCTAAAATTTATATAGGTCTACTAAACGGCAATATTGCGCTATAGTTGTTAGCCAATCGGCCTTCGCGTGTGACGCGCGACGTTGGCAATTTTCTCACACCGTACTTAGGCTTAAACATTTTTTTACCATGTATATAACAATTATTATTATTATTATTATTATTATTATTATTATTATTACTATTATTCTTATTATTATATTTATGTTTAAATGAATCTATATATATATATATACATATTATATATATATATATTATATTTATGTATAACATATCATCGTGTACCTTTATAATATTGTAGGTGTAGAATGTTGGTTTAAAATTAGCCAATATTGTTCCACTTCAAAAACCTTGCTTTTGTTGTGGTAAATAATAGTGACCTATATATAATATAATATGTATATGTTATTATTGTAATTTTATTCGACCACTTGGAGAAATTTAGTTTTACACGACTTTCGCTTCCGAAAACTTCAATCATTGTTGTCCGAACAATAATAAAATAATTTAATCATTTGAACAATATAATTTATTAAACTATACCGCGCAAGTGCGATAAGAAAAAAAACCAAGTACGACATTTGCGTTTACTATAATGCATTCGTATCTGGACTTGCGCGCAGGACTGTTGTCCATTGCCATAGATAAGTTATTATAGTTTTTAAGATGCTTATTGTACAATTTTCGTATTGTTTTCAATGTTCTATTTGTTGTTAAGTGTTCATTCTTGTTTTACTTTAAGCTTAGTATTATTGAAAGAACAGTTAAACTGCCATCAATTTAATCGTTTCTGAGTGTAATAAAACGGAATTCAAGAACAAATATATTTTTTTCCCTCATGTCTTTTTTCCATAGTGTATTTCGTAGATAAAATCCATAATATATCCATTAGTCTCATCGACGAATTTTAATTTTAATTTTAATTTATCATAAAGGTTTACTTTTAAATACATTCTATTAGCGAATTAAATATAATGAAATACTAAAATACCATATTATATTCTTATTTGTTTACATAGAGATACATTTTGTAGAATATACGGTACTAAATGTCTAAATTCGTTGTCGTTTGGGTGTGATCTACTTTAAAGAGAATACATCAAAAATATCATTAGAACGCTAATGCACGACGTAACAGACAATAAATGTATCATAGGAACTATGCTGCAAGTGTGTCTATATAGGTAATGTACCTTAATATATTATATTATTTTTTTACACTAAATATCCACTAGATAGGTACACGTGTTTTAAAGCGAAACAAAATATTGTTATTTAATCTCTATGTGTGTTAAGGCCACATTTCCATTTTACGTATAAGTACGTGTGCCGAAATGCATACATAACTCTGATAATTAAACTATATAAGGTTCACGTGGACCTTCGCTTTTTAACATTTCATCGGCGAGGATGAAATGGATATGAAATTACTTAATCTCTTTGTGCATTTTTCGCTGTATCGTCTCTCATCATTAAATTTTAAAACGCTTACGGTACTCCATAAACAGTTTGTTAAATATTGCATTTTCACGCGATATGTTTGTTGTTATTTGAATATATATCAAACAGCGAAACGCACGAACGGCGCGTGTACCTCCATAATATGATATTATATATACATATAACATTATGTTAAATAATTTATTGCGTTTTAAGCCCTGTACGTACCGGCGGAATTATTATCAGTACGATGAGTATTGCAATATAATATTATATAGGTACTTACCTAATATCCAAAGCTGTGCAAGTTGGTCATTATTTTCAACTACCTAGTTAAATAGTCCCAAGGGGAATAAAAATAAATTCCACTTACCTATGTATTTTTCTAATAATATACATTCAACATGACTTATACATAAGTTATAAACAAAAATAATGCCATAAAAAATAGTAAAAATATCGTTTTTTAAAAACTTAAGATTATTTTCAAAAAAGTTAGTGTTTTCTGGAATAATGATTGTCATACGCTAAATGGATCACCCTTTATATACCAATAATTATACCTTTGTTTAGTAATAACGGTAATATTTCACAAAGCGTACCTACCTACCTCAAATATTATTATGGTCCGTATTTTAAGGTGATTTTAGGGCGTGCGTTATCTCGTCCGCGAGTTTTATGGGTTCTTGGGCTAGGAGAGTGTTGTATATAAATAATATTATCAAAAAAAATAATAAATAGGTTAGGTAAAGACGTGTTTTGAAAACGAACGTTTTCAGACGTTATAAATCGATGCCGATTTATCCGCGTTTTGACGCAACAAGATCGACTGCGACCGCAGAAACCCTATGCGGAAAAGTCGTCAAAGTTGATGACGGGAGCACGCGGGACATTGTGTTCATTTCCGCGAAATGCGATGAAACTACGACGCGGCGTAATATTATTTTTCCCTCTGTCGTCGCGTAGCCGAAATAAACCGCCACCACCATCGACGAACCACGAACGGACCGGAAGAATTATGCGGCAACTTGAAACCGTAGTGTGTTTGCAGAACGTATAATGTACTGTGCACAGTGTGAGTGAGTAAGTGAGTGACTGAGTGAGTGTGTGTGTGTGTGTGTGTGTGTGCGCGCGCAACCTGTGCGAGGGGGGATGAAACATTGTTTTGGGGCGAATGTCATTTCCGGTTTCGTCGTTGCCGCCAATAAGTCAAGTGTGCATGGTAGACTTTTTGACGTGCAAAAACGACACGTCATATAATAATAATAATAGTATATACCTAATATCAACACATCGATGAACGTGAAAATAATTTATGCATCGTCGTCGCGAGGGCGAGGAGTGTGTTTTTAAATGTATCTGGGTTAGGGATCATTCCTCACCATCAATGGATGGATCCTTCCCTGTAGACCAAAAATCATTAAATACTAATACCCAATTATATACTTATAGTAAATAAAAAATATTACAGATCGTATAATAAATATTGAAATAAAAAAAAAATGTACTTGGGTGACTGCGGGCTGGCGAAATGATTAGTTATAGTTATAGTTCTCACAATAGAATTTCTGTACAATATTACTGCTGATATTCTACTACATGTCTACTACCTATACTACTACATAGTTACTCTTTTTAAAGGAGGCGAGTTAAATAATAGAATTTACTGGAGTTAAGTTGAGTTAAATGAATGTGAGATCGTTAAGTTTCGTTTATAAATGTATCTTACTTACTTCAACGTCTCTAGACACCACTTCAAATATTTTGCCAATCATATTAGCCATGCTTTCCACGGTACGAAGACTGCAGTTCCAAAGGTTTGTCCTAATACTACTACTACTACTACTACTACTACTACTACTACTCATTTTTTTTTTTGTAATTTTATTACTGGGGTAGGGCTGACTTTGCTTTGCTTTCCCACCGAGCTTCTATCTTTTATTGATCTAAATAAGCTTATACATTTTACTTATACTAAACATTCAATATTGCATGCAAAATAAAATAAAATAGTGAACAGAAAAATAGCAGTATCAACATCTTCTTCTTCTTGAAGTTCTTATCCGTTTCAGACGTTGGAAATCATATTGAAAATTGCCTCTCTTTCTATCGATGGGAGAAATTGTTCGTTTTTTGTTGGACTGAACCAATCGCGAAGATTTTTCCACCAAGATCCCCTTCATCTACCAACACTTATCTTGCCTTCTATTTTTCCTTATAGGATAATTTTCAGCAAGTCATATCTTTGATTATTCATCATTATGTAACACGACGCATCCCTGTCTCACTTCTTTTTTTTATTGGAATATCGCTTGACATTTCTTCATCTACGCATATAGCTGAGGTCTGGTTTCAATATAAATTGCTTATAATACTTAGGTCCTCCTTAGATCGTCAATTCCAGTCAATTCTAGTATTTTTATAAGTTTATCGTGTTCAACAAAAGCTCTTTGATAGTCGATGAAACAAATATACACATCGTGATTGACATCTCTAGCTCTTTGAACTAACACATGTAATCTAACGATGGCCTCCCTTGTACCAACAGGATTTCTAAATCCAAATTGTGTACTAGGTACTCATTTGAATATAATATTTTTTTAAATTCTCTGATGTATGATTTTTAAAATGTTCTTTGATAGATGGCTCATAAGACTGATAGTGAGGAAGTCATTACAACATTTAGTACTAGGTTTTTTAGAGAGTGCTATAAATGTTGGTTTTAATCATTGTGTGGGTAATTTTCCAGTGTATATTCTATATTAAATACGCTATTGAGCTAGGTAATACTTTTCTCATCTAATAATTTGAAAATTCTGCATGTAAGTAATCCGGTTCTGGTGATTTTTCATTCTTGATTTTACATTTGACTTCCTTAGACGTTATTGGTAAGTTATTTGTAAATTTAAATACTTGCTGGTACTCAGATTTTTACACTATATTTATAATCACTGGATTTTCAATAAGTTGTATTACTACTATTCTCTCTGATAATGGTGTGAAATTTATAATATAGTCTTGCAATCTGCACAATACTATTACACTAACACCATACATATGCTCATTACTTTCGTTGCCAGAATGATACACTTCGTGATTATCAACAATATATTTGCCATTACCCGGCCATCTCATTTCACTTATTCCAATACGTCGATTTTAAGCCTAACCATTTCAGAAACTGCATGATTAATTTTTCCTGCTTTGTACATTGTTCTTACATTCCAATTATTATTACTATCGTTATTGTTATTCCAGGTGCATATATTTATGGGTTTTTTCAAAATGTTAATATTCTGGTTAGCATTTAAATTACATGGTTTTCATCTGTTGATGACCTGAGAAGGCTTGTAGTTACGTATTTTTTCTCCTGCCAATTCTTTCATGGTTTCCGATTCCCAAGTTCATCAATAGAAATATCGTTAGCATTCATTATGATTACAAGAGAAAATAATCAAGTGGTTTGCAGTTGTCTTTTTGATGAAATATTATTTCGGAGTTACTTTGTCCTAGCCTTTGAGAACCACTCCTCAACATGTAAGGCAGCATGTTAAAAAGATATTTTCAATTATAAGGTGAATGCATACACCACATAACAGCAATACTTTTTTCCCTGGGAAAGTCAGTAGGATCTCTGGACCCCGGGTACGCTAAATCCGTAGCACATCTTGTTCTACCGTACTACTACTGTCTACTTCTACTACTATTACTAATACTTATACTAATATTACTTTACTCACTATTATACTACGACAATACTATAATTTTAATATACTACGGTTTTGGTGCGTGTATTGTGTATATTATTATATTATGTATACACATACGTAATCCCGAGGAAAATGTCAATATTTGTGTTTCATTAAAGGCTCAAGTTCAAACAAGGCCGCCAAAACACCAATAACACAACGGCCGACTACTATACATATAATATTATATAACACCGGCGCTGTATGTCCGCAAGCTTTCAGTTTCATAAATTATAATATACGCGGAACGCCGCGCGCCGCTTTTTGTCGTTGTCGTCGCCACCGTCGTTTATAATACATTACGTTACGTCTTATTACAATACTGTACAGGTAGCTACCATATAGGCTACCAATAACGTTTCGTTTCGGTTTCGAGCTTGAAACGCCTACATATACATATATTATAATATGTATTTTGTGTATATGGGGCCACTCCCGTGACCCCCCTCGACCCCTAGCCTTGCCCATAACCAGCTTGTGTCGTATTATTTATGTCGGCATAATAATGTAATGTAATATACTATATATTTGTATACTTATAAATAGGACAGAAAATATAATAACCCCCCCCCCCCCCCAAAAAAAAAAAAAAAATTCTAAATCACTGTTATTAGAATACTGTATAATACGCTGTTATAAATGTGAAAAAAATAGAATATTATGTTATTATCTAACGATTGTTTGGAAACACTCCATTTTTACGTGTAGCTTGTCCGATTTATTCTATTAGGTTCATTTTGAACTGTTTATTATTTTGCAACTAATGCAGAAAACCAATAGGTATACTCATTAAAAAATATTTTCTGAAATCTATAGTTGTTATAAACCTTGAAGTCGTGAAAAAAGCACTGGACTTAGCTCGGATAGATTTTCTCCTTATCAGCGTTTAGTCCGTGGGCTATATAAAGTATAAACACTAAACATACATCTATACCAATACTATAGTGACCATTAAAATATATTCTATAAAAATAATTTTAAATCTTTCTCGAGTCAATATGCACTGGCACGTATCCTGCACTCGGCATATCATTATTCCGCGAAAAAAAATTTCTCAATAATAAAATTATATGGTTTTTCTAATACGTGTTTACGAATATAATCGTCGAAATATAATCGATCTCGCCAACCTAATAATAAATAATTCAATAATCTTATACCTACTACACTATTGGATCGTCATCGTTACATCAACCTTATAATAATATCTATTATACACGCACCCGTACATAATTGGCGGGTTGGGCTTCGGAGTTTCAGACGATACGTTTCGTGATAGTTCACCTACATATAATAGCCACTGCAGTGCTGGTTTAAAATTTTAAATAATTGATTGCAAATTAGGTACCTACCCGTTCTACGGAGCGATGGTATAACATTTCAGAGCATGAATTCCGGGTTCCTTTTATTCATCAGAGCAAAATCGTACGCATTATCCACACGTTTCCCGCTAACTTGACTTTAACTTTTCAATTATTTAATCTATAAATATTCAATGATTAGTATTCACATGGGTGGTTGGAGATACGATTTTACTCGTCTTATCGTCGAAAAATGTCTTTCTTCTAATAGTTATAAATTATAATGCACTAGATATAGATACTGTCATACTGGTAATAATTATTGGTATATTAGGTACCATAACAAGTTCATATATTTTCTTAGTTCTTCAATTCAAATTACGTGACACTTTATAGAAATTATAATGTCTATACCCGGCATTTATTAAAATTGATTTTATGATCATCTCATTCCATTATTAAAATTGAAACGTCTTCATGTTATGAAAATTATTTCAGTATGTATGAGTTGTGTATTTTACTTAGTAAATTTCATCGGATCCTGATTTGGTATTATTAATGTATCATGTTCTAGTTACATGTACTATTTATTATGTACCAATATTATATTAACTAATACATTTTTACCTTTTTTTATTTTTAACAATCTAAAGATTGGTTTTTAACAAATTTTTCACAATTAAAGCCTTCTCCTTTTTTCTCTATCATTTACCATATTCTTGAGCTCCCTGTAGGAAGTGAATCCTGCATCCTGCATTATTTGGCTAATGTATCTCGTCCTAGGTCTTCCTCTTGATCTTGTTCTTTCTATCATTCCTTCAATTATTAAACTGTGCAATTCATCTCCATGTTTCAACATGTGTAATATCATCTGTCATTTCCTTATCTTTATAATATCTATCAATGTTCGTTTTTCATATATTGTCCTCAAGATGTCTCCATTTGATCTTCTATCAGTCCAGCTTATTTTCTGCATATTTCTCCAACATCTCATCCCCAGAGCTTCTAACATATTTTTCTCTTTCTTATTAATTGTTCAGGTCTCACTTCCGTATAATGCTCAAAAAATAATAAAAATGTTTTACCTAAATGCGTACAATACCGACAATTTCATTAGTAAAAAAATGTTTTTCAAATCTATAATATTTTTAATAATTTAATAATTTACGTCAATATAATAAGCAACTTTGATTTTTTGGGCCCGGGCCTGTAACATGTGTACCACGTAACCTATTTTCTATAAGACGTATTTTGCGGGTATCTGTAGGTCCAGTGGCGTAGCCAGGATTATCAAATGGGGGGTGTTTTAAGTATAGATTAAAACCAAGTTTTTACAGTTTTCGTATAAAAATAAATTTAGGGTTCAGGACTTGACTTATTGCACTAAAAATTGTCGAATTATGCAGTCGAAATTCTCAAAATATGCTTAAATATATGTACTATGTAACAACATGTTTATATTATTTTTGAAAAATTATAAAACATATTGCAATTTTGGTAATAAAAAACTAAAAAATAAGTAGGTATATAAATCTGATAAATAAATAAATAACAACTTTATTTTTAAAAATAGTGGCATACAATAGGTACTAGGTTAATAAATAAGTAATAACAAATAACATGATATGTGAACACCTTGATAAACGAACACGTACCTATATCTACTAATGTTCATTTCTTCATACAATCTACAATCTAGATGTCAATTATAGTTTAAACACAGTTTTGTCACAAAGAGACTTATGAAATCTTACATATGTGAACATAGGGTCAACTGTAGTCAAGCTCCACCAACAACTTTAACAGCCCTCCGCTCCTCCCAAACCTTAACTTAATCTTTTTAAGCTTATTCAATTTTATAATAGTATAGTATTATAAAAGGCTTCGGCCTCCGCAAATCTCAAAATTATCGCCTATTGTAGGTACCTAACCAAACATAATATTTTTTAAGATATTTTTCAATGTTATCCAAATATAATTTTTCCTGACAATTGTATGTACGTTTAAGTTAAAAAATACACAAATATTCAAATTCAAACTTTGTCTTCAATTTCGCCATTTCATAAGACAAATTTATAACTTGCAAGAAGTCCCGAACCCTATAAACAATATATTTATTAGGAGGGAAAAATTCATTTGGGGGGGGGGGGGGGGTTAAACACCCAAAATCTCCCCCTGGCTACGCCACTGTGTAGGTCAGGGACCCAAAAAATCTAACGTCGGTTGAGGGCATAAAATAGTGATAACGGCAATAGCAGTAAAATATTATAATAAATAATATAATACAATAATATACTTACTTTTGCGCGAGACCTGCATTATTGCAGTGTACCGCCGCCACAGTATAGTCGTCGGCGGCGCGCGCGGATAAGCAATCGAATTCTCAGAGACGGAGCCAGTGACTCCGGTATACGTTGGTGGGTAGTTGTGGTCGAGGGGTTGATGGGCTGGTGGTGTGGGTGAGTCAGGTGGTGGGGGGACGGGACCGTTTCCACCCCACTCCTTGCCATGTATATACGCACTCGACGGCACGCTCGGAACAGTGAAGGGGGATGGTTAGTGTACACACACACACACACACTCACTCACTCTCTCGGGGGGGCGCGTATATAGGGACATCAATACTGGTGCTTGTATACATATATACACACACGCATTCACTATACTATATGTTATATATATATTATATATACATGTATATAGTAGCCAGTAGGTGTATAGTATACATACATATATCATAATATATATACATTGTGTGTGTGTGTGTGTGTGTGTGTGTGTGTGTGTGTGTGTGTGTGTGCGTGTACGGGATGTTACGTGGTGGTTGTCACCGCAAATGATTTATTTTTCATGTAATTTATTTTGTAAAAACTCGCGAGACGTGGCGATTCCAATGCAATATGAGGCCCCAGTAGCATTTTTCTAAACGCGGTTTCGAGTCGAAACGTTGCGGGTTTCCATTGATGAGGACTTCAAGAACGAAAGCCGCGGCGATTAACAGAATTCAGTTCGTTTATAATAATCGGCTATATTATTGATGTATCGATCCATCTACGTATCTATATAATATTATCAACGTAGGAGTTTGAATATTTGCTGTTCAGCAAACCAATCGAAAACGACTTCGCCAACATTTAAATTGTGTCCATTTCCTATAATATTATAATCATTAAGACTTAACGAAATTAGTTCAATCGTCTCGAAAATGTGTACATTAACGGGCTGCTTGAATACTAGGGATTCAGTACAAAAAAATGTGGGCAAGTGGGTGTCGCTTTGCTGTATAATAGGTTACAAGTGTGTAATGTAATGGATTAGTGTCAAATTTGAATTCTATGATTTAATAATATCATTGTATACGAAAAACGATTCTGAGCGAAGAAGCTGGTCAGTCAGCCTATGATGTATTACGAAGTATATTTAATGATATTATTGTGAATAAAGTAATTTATTTACCTATTTACGTGGAACCTTCTTTTGAATTTTCAATCCTTGGCTATAAAAGTTTTTATGTTCAATTTTAAATTTGATAAATGTTGACAAAATTCGAACTTTAAATGTATATAAAAAAAATTTGTGCATAATATTATGTATTTTTAATATTTTTTATCTGTCATTGTAACAATATATTAAAAGCCCAGTATACAATTTTCAAGCTTTTTGACTCATTGAATAAAATTTAATTGACGTTCATAGAAAAAAAAACTATTAAATCGGAAACTGAAAATGTCCGTAAACCGCTCAAAACAAATCAGAATATTTTGGAAATTTTATAGTGTATAGCAAATGCTGATATAAACATTCAGTGAAAATGTCATGTATTTTTTTAGAGTTACCAAAGACCAAAATCGATTTTGTCATAAACCAATCTTTCATAAAAATTACCGTTTTTCCTTAATTTTGATTTTCCCTGCACTTTTGAAAACTATTGAGAATTTCAAATTTTGATCCATTGAATGCACCAACAACAATAAGATTCACTTTCCCGTCGTACAAAATACTGTCGAAGGAAATTGAAACAGTGTTACTGTCCCAAATGATGATGACAGACACAAAAATAAAAACAATAAAAAAACACACATCATTGAAAAATCAATACATTCATCGCTTCGCTCAGCATCTAAATTTAAGAATCGAAAAAAAAACGTTTTCTTGTGGATAATCTTTTAGCGATTGATTTAAATCTTCGTAATCCTCGTATTCGTCGAAAATTATAAAACAAAACTATAAACGCATACATATATATATTATAAATTATAATTTAGGTAACACGTGTGTGTGTGTGATGCAGCCTCGCAGGACATATTATACATGTAGTAATCACACCACTTACATTGGGTAGTTTTGTTTAAAATTGTATTGTTAATACTTAATAACACGCCGTGTTGACAAAACTCAATCTACAGTGTAACTATATCCTAAACTCAACCAGAATAACAATACAGTTTACAAAACAAAATAATAATAATAACGTTTGCTGCGCGGACCAAAGAGACGAGACATTCTGTATACATAGAACAATATACGTACCCATTCCCCGGTATGTATAATGTACATATATATATATGAACGCGTGTGAAATAGTCCTTCGTCAAGACGGTATTTTATTAATGAGCATATTATACTAGGTGAGTCGCTTATTATTATATACGACGACACATAAGGACTCTTCTTTTGCCATGTGAATTACAGACACCTTTTTTTCTTGTTTATTATTATTATTATTTAATTTCTATCGCGTGTGTAACGCCAGTGTACAGACACACATGTCGGCACGAGGTTTTTTTTAAATTTTCACTCATATATTATTTTTATTTGTCTGAATCACATATTTTCTCGTTATTTCATTATAATAATGCGTATTGCTGCGGCTATATGTATGTGTAAACATATATTGATGTATTATAATGTCTATATGTATGCATTTCTGGGCGAATTATAGTATAATATTATGAGTGACATGTCGTTTATACAATTGTTTTTAAAAATATTTTTTCAGTTTACTTTTTCACATGCTTTAATAGTTACTGAATACAATGTGATTAATTCATATTACATAATTTTAAATACTGAGCGGTTCGAGATACCTTTTTTCCGATTTTGAACCTCTGCACGAGGGGGAACCACGTAAGCATATTATTTCCTTTAGGGGTGTAGTATGATATATTGATATTTACCCTCATTGATCTTACAATCATGTGTGGTGCCACATAATGGCATAATAATAATACTTTTATTGCAATGGTTTATATTTTGAGCATTTTTTTACTTTACTTTTAGGTAATACTATGAGCCTTGAGGTTTTGTAGTTTTATCAATATTAAAACCACAAGTGCGTCTGATTCCTTCCATTTTCTAAGATTAACTTATATTTATGTAATACATCGTATTTATAACTGTAATTGCAATTGGTGCAGGTGTAAACAATCAGGAGTATAAATTATATAATTTCACAAACGTCAATGATTCAAAATCCCATATCATTGTTATAACTTCCGTTGATATAACTATACAGTTATTTAGGGATTTACATTTTTTCTTTAAAAACTGATTTCAGTTGAAAATGGTACCTATAGCTTACCTACAGGTTAGCATGCTACTGCATAACATCGAAATTTATGGTTGGGCGTATCTCGGTGTCGTGCTACAATGATATGTTGTGTGTTATCACTTATCATGGTGAGTATTTAACAGAGAAGGACCTTCCGTGTTTATTGTTGGTCGGTTGAATTAGCCATTGTTTGACGTTTCGATTTCATACATTGGTGTTAACTTTGAACCGTCAGGTTCGACAAGATTTTGTTTAAATTGAGTGATAAAGAAAAAACTCTTAGTTGTGCAGCCATGGCTAGAGAGAGGAAAAATATAAAACTTAAACAAGTTGCTCATGATTATTCACAAAACATTTCTAATATATTTAATTTTATAACTTGAACCTCAGGTACCTAATACTAGTATATTATAATACGACAATAGGACATAGGTATCATATTGCTAATGCCTAATATTATATCTCATAGAGTAATGCATTTATAATGTCAATAATACATAAAAAAAACCGGGAATGCTTTTTTAGGATACAATAGGATATTAGGATATAATAAATTTACACAACCACTTGGTCAATTTTTTAGCCAGATGACATCTCATTCTTGTAAAACATATAAATATTTAATAATTAATTGTATGTTTTGTTTTATTTTTTGTACTTAAATACATTTATACCCTCCATACACGTTTGGCAAAAATAGAACATATTTAGGTATCCATCTGAATATAATATTTTTATTATTTAGTCATTGCTGTATCTCAAAAAATTAGTTATTTATGCCAATGATAGTAAGTATAAAATTGTGTAAGAATGGTATTGAGATAAAAATTTGGGTGATTTTAATTGTTCTGTAATTCTTAGCGAGTGGTTATTTTTAAGTTTTATACTAGGCCGGTCAACATTTTTGTAACCCCCCTCTCCACTTCTCAAAAACTCAAATGACGCCACTGGGAGACAACAAAGCGATGAACTTTTTTTTTCACCCCGCGTGTGTATATATAATAATGTATAATATTGTATAAATAGTATATTATATAAGCTAACGAATTTCTGATCACGTCCCGGTATGCAAAATACTAAAAGCCGGTAGAGTCGGTCAAATACATTCTATGTATATATCTATACGCGTGTCGCAGTATTTAGTATTCACCGACCGTTTCTACATCCCCCACACCCTCCTCCAACCACACAGGACTCAAATACACCTTCATGCTCATTACGTACGCGTGAATCTGTGCGTGTAAAAAGTTTGCCTTAAAAAAAAAATGAGCATTTGTAATAGCTAAAATCTTTAAAAAAAAATCATGCTTATAGTTTTATAACGGTTTAAAAACGTCGTGCCTAATATTGTGTTGCGTGTGTTTCAGAGAGGACGCAGATCTTAAAAAATCCATTAGATCAATCAGGACCAAAGCGAAATTCAAAATTGTTATTTAATGACAATCAATCGAACTATTCCGATTTAATAGTGAAAAATTATGTATTTATCATTCAGAATATTATGTTGGCCTATACACTGTCTTTCTTTGTTGACATTCATCGGTCGGTCGTTGAAATTAATGGTCAATCATTTGCAAACATCTCTGTCGGTCTCGACGAGTGTCCGTCAAATGACCCCTTCCAGTTCACAATCGATCGAAGTTGGGGCACGTAAACAACTGTGAATTATCTTGTTCCCGTAAAAATAAGGCACAGAGTATGAGGTTACATGATTCCTGAGGCTATTCTCAACGAAGAAAGACAATAAATCTCCCGAAAATTTGTTTTTAAAAGGGTTACTTGAATTTCCTCCCGATTTCAAAAATATCATTCACTTTAATTCCCTCCAATTTTAGTTAGCGAATATCTTGTACTGGATTCACCTACAGTAGATAATATTAATTGGTTTTTAGTTTCAATCTCTATTTTAGTTTTAAAAATTACAAACTGTTATGAACGCGCCCAACCGGGTTAATCCAGCATGATATAAAAGTCCACCCTTTGCACTAAAGGAAAATTAATAAATTAAATAAATTGAATAATAAGTCAATGTCGAATATTATACAAAAATTGTAATGGTATAATTAATAATAATTAAATAGCCTATTTTTAATTAAATAGCCTACAATTAATGTTTATATAAATATTATAACAATAATGAATAATTAAATGTTAAACTGTCAAAAATTTAAGTTAGTAAATGATTATAAATATTTTAATAAATAGACCAACACATATTAAATAATTATGTCTATGTCGACTAATATTACAATAAAAAAGAAAGTCATAAAAGGTCCTAAACTACCAAAAGCAACTTGTAAATACAAGTAAAAATTAGTATTTTTTAACATTACGGAAATCGTTTTAATAATCTAGGTATGCTACGGGACACAATTCGAGTGAAAAATGGTCACCTACCTAGATTTGGGAGGTAATTTGTGTGAGTCCCTTTAATTTATAGTGAATATTATCCACGTGGCATTCTTTTTACCTTCACGATTCCACGATTTGTGTGGGCATAATGTGTTATAATTAGAGCTGCGGATTTAATGCACCATAAAAAATAGCAAATTTAACCTAAAAATTCAAAAATTTCAATAAAATATTATGTAAAATTAAAGTTTCAAAACTTAATTCATCATTGCATAAATCAAACTTCATGTTACGTAATATACATTTTACAATAAGTTCAAAATAATGCTTTTGTTTACAAATGAACTGCCCTGATTGTTATGGGCAGGTGCAGCGTACCACGTACGTCATAATACGATGATCAATACCGAATATCATATGCAGAACCTAACCTACACGACAACGTATATTAAATTATTACAATATTATTGCTCGATTTCATAATCATATACCTATGTGACAAAATGCATGTTTTTTTTTTTTTTTTTAATGCGATTTACCGTGACAAGTCTGGAACACGTTTCATTAACGATTCTATACACACTGCTTGTAAAATAATCGCCGATTGGAGATTTGTGTACACGTCAATATATATACGATATCAAATGATGTAGTGTTTTCTAATCACAATTTAAAATCTATCAAACATTATTTTTTCAAATCATCGTTAGACAACGTAGGTATAGGTAAGTTGCACCAAAAACTATTCAGCACAAAATATATTATAGTTAATCGCCACCATTTTACACTGCTCAGAACGCATACAGAGTCGCATCTGTGGCGGGACCAGGATTTGTTTAAGCAATCTTAGACTCTAAGGGGGACGCAATATTCAAAAATCGTAATTGTCATAAACGATTGTTTATATATGTTGGACAATAGACCAAATAAATGGAACAAAAACTTACTGAGTAATAGTGATCTGGATTTTTCTTTGAAATGTTACATCGTTGTCACTGTCGTATAGAAATAACTCTAGGATTTTTTATTTCAATATCTAAATATTTATTGTATCTCGTATTGAGTTGTACGAGCTTACTGTAACCGGTATTACAATTATTTATAAACGATAAAATATTCAAGAACAAAAATGCAAATCAAACCGAATTTTTTATATTTATTCAATTCCCAATAAGAGGGGTCTGGACCGGCAGTGCATTCGCCACCGAGTCACGCAATCGCAACGGAAACGTATGTGTACGTAATACGTATACGCGTATTGGTACAATATGTTTGTACAATTTTTTTTTTTATTCGTCTCGCATATCATAACGATACTTCCATATATAGATTTACAGTGTACTGCAGCTATCGTTTCGATTTGTGAAACACACGAAAATCCTATTGCTGATTTTAACGGAATGTCAAAACATATCACGGGCGATAAACGAGCCGACGTATTATTATATTACTACACATCGATATAATATTATTATAGTATCGTGTCGTGCTGCAACGCGGTATCATAATATATTCACTATATATATATATATTATATATACTAACAACGGTCGTCGTATATACGTCATATTATTATTATTATTATCACTATGTATATAGAAGCGGGCGAGTTCTCTCGATTTACGGGTGGCGGCGCGTTCGGGTCAATTCAATACGTTGTAATATTAAATACATGTACGTATATACCGTGTATATAATAATAATAATAATATATGCGCGTCTCTCGCTTCAGAACGACCGGGGCGGCGGTCCCCCGTCATCCGCATTCGATTAGGGTATATCCGGACGACGCGGGCTCGTTATTATACATAGTAGGTAGGTGGGTAATATAATATTATATTTTAGGCAATCGCGAAATCGGTAAACGCTAGTGCGACTGCGGGTCGTTTGTGCGCCTGTACGTCGGGTCCATTTTCCCCACCGTAACTCGTATAGGGTACAGAGCGTATTTTTCCTCTACGATTTATGTTAACACGGCGTTTTGGATAGGCAATTCAGGTACACCACCGTCTCGTTTCCTGTTGTACCAGTTATCCGATAATCATCCCCTCGTGATAATGTCAAGTGGCCAAGAAGGGTTTCAATTATGCCGGTTCGTGTTCCATATATCCAATGTAATGCGTATAGGTAACAACATTTCGGTAACACGTTATCCAATAGTTGAATACATTCAACTCTACGCACAGTACTACAACAGACTGCAGTACCTACTATACAGTAATACGGGTTTACGTTTATCGGTTTATTCGCTCATATCTCGTACATCTGGAATGCGTGACGACTGACGAGTGATGACTTATCAGTTATCGTTATTGTTTTAAAATCTAATATCACTATAGCATACCGTTGCCCCAGGGCGAGCCAAGAGCACTGCTGCCTGCAAGTTTGTGGGTAATAAACTGTACACTAGCTTTTATACACATGTGGTATTCAATACACTTTCATTGTCACGGTTGCTATCATCCGGCACCCGCGTGTTATTTGCAAAATCGGTACATCGACATTACAATAATTTCAATCGGCCAAAGACACTTTAAAGTTCAGTATTATACTGATTGAGGAATGTGGGGGTAATATAAAATCTGTTGTATATTTTCTGACGCGTCGTTTACAATATATTCTCTATTCAAACTTTATTATTGATAGTCTATATTTCCGATATCAGTATTAATCACATTATCAGAACATTTTGAAATACTATAAGTTCACATACACTATATTTATACGAATAATAATTTAAGAGGATACCTACGGAATATTATACGCAACATAAAATATTGTAACAGAATATAATATTATACTAAATTATACCTATACGTATAATAGCGTATTGTATAGTATAGTACTTACTATAATATATTATGATTTATGTGGTTAAAATATTAGACGAAAAATGAAGAATGTTTCTCGAACTGTTGGCCGATGACTTGCGTCGTAAAGATCGTATAGCACCATATATTATAAAAGATATTCAACCCGAGCGCGAGGCCTTGTCTTCATTTGAGGCACATAAACACATAATTAGCACATCGTATATTTTTCAATCATTTAATACATGTTTTCATTACGAATGTGGCCCTCGACATTTATAAAAATAATAGGTTGTCCTAAAAAGATTTAAGACCCCTGATAGATTTTAATTTCTAATGTACATAGTTCGACCTATATAGCCGACTATAACAATGCCGATAGGACTACAGTGTACAGCCCAATTTTTCTTCTCTCACTGTCTCTCTCTATCCGTGTTCATTTCTACGACAAGTAAAAATTATTATTTTCCTCCGTGGGCAAACGCATTTACATTGGTACGTCACATATTATCGTGTCCATACGATACATAATATTATTAGATTATATATAAGCAGACGTATACAAACGGCACGAACGTCGTGCGTGGTTCGGCGAGCACTTTTATTGGACATTTTTTTATATTTTATTATCATATCATACCCACTGCAGATACAGTGTGGGCCACCGTGCGTTTTCCCTAAGCACCGAGTCGGGAAAACGCGGTGAACCATCCTGTACACCCACACTCACATACACACACCATAACCGCACGAGTTCCGAGACATTTGTGCCACCAGGGTGGTTGGTTATTCGTTTTTTCGTAGCACCGTAATAATATCGGTCTGCGCATATAACAACCATGCATGTTGTCAAAATATATAGGTACGCGAAGTTCCGAGGCCGGAGACACGTACCTATACTACCTATATAGGATAAGACGAATATTATAGGCACGCCGCACGGAAAAAAGTAATCAACCTGGTCCGAGTAATAATTTATGTAAATGAATACCGAATTAAATTTAATTATAAAACGATTAAACATTTTTTTCTCGGACATAATATCGCGATGGTCATTAAACGGTCACCGAAAATCCAAAAATTTGTCTGGTAATTCGCAGTGTGCCTCAACACTGCAAGAAACATATTGTTATTATTATAATTATTGAAATCGCCCGACGAACGAGCGCGGTCATTTGCAGTGTATGAATTTTCTCTTTTACCGACCGTCCGTGCAACGTCTGCTTTCATATACCTACAACATATTATATTACAATTTATACATTATAATATTATATATAGGTACTTATTCTGATATACGTATGTTCAATACCCACATATAGGTATAGGTCGTGTAGGTATATATAAAATATCATACTGTACGTAGGTCGACTGTGGTATGCGTTTTTATTTTCTGTTATTATAATACCAACGGTGGTATATAGTATAGGTATATAATACAATACCTATAGCTATATACATGTATATTATAGGTAGGTCGTCCGTTGAAATAGTTTTACGGTCGGGGTTTCCTTTTTTTTTTCCCTTATCGATCTTGAATAAAGTCGATTTACTATTTAGCGTTCCGCCGCCACGTATTTTATTTCGTTTTCTCGTGACAAAGGTCGCGAGGAAAAAAACCTCGTGATATAGCTACTATACACATTTTCCCGTACGCACTTACTTATTAACAACGTGCGCGCACCGTATCGTTTTGAAATATTTATCCGTCGCACCGACCGGTAAAGGTACCTCCTATACATATGGCTATGTAATATATACGCATGCATCACGGCTAGCGGCTAATATGATTAGTCTGCAGCAGACCCACGAAGGTCAAAAAATACGCATTGTTCGAAAAAAAAATAATATATTATCATGTTATTTTATTTCCTAATCTAATGGTATATATTGTTATGATGATAATATGATATATTATTGTTGTACACAATTTTATTTCGTGCTAAACGCTAATCGTTTTGTTGTTGCTCAGTTGTGTGTCGCCAGGCCGGTGTGGCGTGCAGTATTTACTCTGCTGAGAGTTTCAAATTTGTGTCTAATATTTCTTTGTTTAAATGAAAATGAAAAATATTTTATATAATACCTATAGATTTAACTGTGCCTGCATAAAATTCAAATTATTAACCAATATTATACAAACACTTTTTTAAAAATAAAAAAGTTAGATTTATACAGTATTACAACTATTTATTATAATTAGTAAACAAGACACAACAATTAATGTTTTCACGATATTTAAAAATCTGACTAGGTGCATTACATCTTCGTTATTAAAATTGATTAGAAAGTCTAATTGTTTAGAAATAATTAAAATTATTAAATAATGTTCAAATTTAGTTTGGCGTCATTAGTTTCGTAAACAATTCAACTATAGTGATTTTACAATCCATACAGACTATTGAGAATGATTTACAGTTGGCTTACAATGTACATATTTCAATTTAGCAAAAGATCAAACTTTAAACAGGTCAGAAATTGTATTAATTTAAGTGCATAATATATATTTATTATTTAAATTTTTTTTCACATATTTATATTTTATTAGATAATAGTCTAATAATACCGCAGTTGTCATGACCTGGAAGTTGACGCTTTTTCCTTTCAACAAGTTATCTGTTTTAAATGTCTAGGCCAGTGGTTCCTAACCTTATTTGTTTTCTACGCCCCCTTGTACATTTTAAAAAATCTTACGCCCCTCCCATTTTAAATTAGAGTTTAGAAGACCTTTCTTTGTAGTACAAAATAACTATATAGTATAATATATCTTATGACTTATTTCTTTTTTCAGAATTTTAAAAATAAAATATAAATCCACTTAATATTTAATAATATTATTTTTATATTTTTGAATATAATTTTATAAATATTCTTATATTAAATATTATAAGTAAAATTAATTTATTGATTTCAATTTTACTAATTGTAAAATGACATAGTTTATTATTTTAACAACAAAATTGTCGTTATTTTATCATCACCATATCGCCCCCCCCCCCCATATGGCCCAGTTAAGTATTTAAATCCCCCCCCTGGTTGGGAACCACCGATCTAGCCTTAATGTAAATTATATAAATTGTACGCATGAAGAAATTAAACTATGTCTAAACTTTATAAAAGCTGTTAACAAAGCGTTCTTCGTTATGGTTTCATTGTTTGGGCACTGTCCATAAAGACCAAAGAAAAAATGTACACAAGAATAATTATTGTTACGTATGTCTGCAACACATGGGTCACAACAGGACTACAATAAACTTCTCTTCTTTGAAAAGAAAATCTTAAAAAAGATCTATTGCTTAGTTTTCGACGACAATGAACAAACAAAAAACAGAAAATGTCACAGGCGATCCTCGGAAGATGTGAAAAAATATATTATATGAGCTTAAAACTATAGATTTATTATGTTGAATTTGAAGTAAATATTCTTCATTTAAAACACGCGCTTTTGTGTTATTTGTAGGATATGATTGAACATTTTTAAGAATTATATTTGTTTAAATTTTATTTTTCAGAACACAGATGACTTTTAATAGAATAAAATATTTACATAATAGATAGGTACGCTACGTAGGTACTAGGTACACATTCACACGCACATATAATATAAAAGTGACAAACAAATTGAACTAAAAAAAATATAATAGGTATCGAGCGTTACGCGAAAAAGATAACGCTCGAAAATGTTCACTGCCCAAGCGGAAACATCTGAACGCCGTATAAGATATTTTCACATCAATAACTAAGGAGGTCAAAGGGGGAAACAAAAGAGGATATAGTGCAGTTTGTAATAAGCTCAAGACTCGTCTTGAATCGTTCTCTTATTGAAGGCGATGGTAAATTAAATATTAATTAAATATATCGTAAAAGACCTATGGGACGTCCAACTTCCAAGCCAAAGATGGCTTGATAGTGGTAAGAAAAGATTTGGATGAGTTAAAACCGGATTGGAACGGAAACTTCGACCTATAGCTTACGCACAAGAAGTATGAAACTATATTGAATCGAACCAAGCTATTAGCACTTGGTCCAATCCGTATATTCAAGATGTTTGGTTTATTTATCGAACTAGAGTTGAAACTTGAAAATGAAACAGTTTGGAGCATGACTAAGATTCATGCGTACATTTAAAATTTAAGAAAGTTGCCTCACAACACTTATTTATTAAAAATTATGTGTAGTCACAATGGCGAACTGCCCAGGGGTCAGGGGAATTAGGGAGATGCATAATATCAGTGAAATGGTGGAAATAAAAAGATGATGGATCAGGCCAGCTCTGGAAGCCATATATATATTATATAAATTAAATTTACACTAATGTATTGTTAAATTATAATAAATATATTACAATATATTGCTATTACTATAGCCGTTACTAGGTATAACTAATAATATAATAATATTTATGACAATCGACAAGACTGTCTGTCATCGGTTAGAGTAGTTATGATATTATATTGTATAAATAATCCAAGTTTTTGTTGTTGTTATATACGATTTATGTCCCTGTCCCTGAAGTCCCGTAACAGCTGTGTAACACCCTAAGGATATCCGCTAGAAATCTACAATTTCGGATGCGGTATTTTCGAGGGTGTAATCAAAACTTAAAGTTATTTTTCTTGGAATCTCCTGCGTAACTGTAACCGAAAATAGGCTGCTGTAGGTTATATTTTTTATTTGAATTATACGTTTTATGTATTGATAACTTACAGTTGTGTTTTAACATTGTACATATTATTATGATTTTCGAACGCTCAATTTCGGTCCATATTTTACGCAGTGACCGTTTGATCTACATTGCTCATTTTCTTTCACTAGGTTGTCTTCTTCAGTGTTGTCACCGTGCATTCATGTGCGTATAATATTGCAGACGCAATTTTATTCCAGTTTCGACCGTATTGTATCCTAGCTGCAGTTTGGGTCAAATCCATAACACACAATAGTGACATGGCGATATAGTGGTCTGCTATACGTTTACAAGCTGTCAATATTGTCTACCCGTCGGTTATCAACGATAAAAATGCGACCGGGACTGCTGCGGACGTTTTTTGTACAGACATTGTACCCATCAGTATAATAATAAATAATAATAATAATAATGTTATTATTGTGAGATATAGTAGTTTTATTGTTGCGGTCATATCGCGACGGGTCAACGATAAATAATATATTATATAACTTGTGTCGTATATATACCTATTACCTTTAGGGGTGCCTATATAGAAAATCATTATAATTGCAGTCTGCACTTGTTTCAGAACTTACCAGCTATTATTTGTGTACCACTACCGTATATATTGAATGAATTATTATTTATTTTTACTATATTTTATATAACATATACATTGTTGCTGACTCATTTTCCTTTACCTACCAATATGTAACTAATAAAGTGGTTGGTAATTTTCATATTATGATAAATATAAAAAAAAGCGGGTAAGTGTAAGTATATCTGCTGTACAGTAGGTTCTAAGTGGATGACTATAATGAATGGTGTTAAATTTGAATTCAATGATATATTATATTAATATACGAAAAACGAGTAAATTTTATATTATTTTTATATTGTTATTATTTATACGGTAGCCGGTTAAGTTGAATTATTATTGTTTGTTTATTATCGTATAACATTTTTAAACTGATATTGTAAAAATATGCAAGGAGCCTTGTATTAAATTGTCAAGCATTTTAACTAACGAATGAAATGTTATTGACATTTATAGAAAATAAAACTAAAACAATTGAAATATGAAAATATCCGGTGGAAATGTCCGTAAACAACTCAAAATATTTTTTAAATGTTATCAAGTATAGAAAATGATAAAATAGACATACGGTTTAAATTTCTAGTATTTACGGTTTTTTGTTCTTAAATTACAACAAAATATAAAACGCTCCATGAGAAATCGAGTGAACGTTCAATGTTGTAAAAAATTGAATTTTACTTTCCGGTATACAAACTTATGAAGAATCGTGTATTTATGTTCAAATCTTAGATATAAAAAGAACATTTTTTACGAATTTACAACTCAAAATAATTAAAATATTTTCGTAATTTTTACGAATTTTGTCAAAAATTGAACTTCAGACGCTCATAAAAATTTATTGTGTATTTACGCTGAACATTTTTTCAATTTCGAATAACAACAACTTACTTGTATCACATTTTCAAGTTTTTTGACAGAGCGAACATTTTTTCATCGACATTAATTTAAAAATGGTTATTTATAAAAAATTTTATGGTGTATAGAAAATGAAAATATAAACATTCAGTGAAATTTTCATGTATCTACAATTATTCGTTTTTGAATTACAACAAAATAACTAAATCGCTACATGAGAAATCGAGTTCATACTTTATCAATTTACTTTTGACCCCCCAAAATACCAACTATATTCAATTTCCTATCTGAATAGATACTGTTGAAGAAAATCTATGCACTTTTACTGTCCTAATAGGCAGTCCTGTAAAGAATACTTTTAAAAAGTACTTGACTAAATACTCAAATACATTTTTTTTAAATATTTAAGATGCTACTCAAATACTTTAATTGTATTATATTTCAAATACTACTCAAATACTTTTTCAAAGTATTTAGAATACTTTTCAAATACTTTTGGTTTTTAAAGTGGGTTTCTAATTATCGTAATATAAACACATAGGTAGTAGGACAGTAGGTTACCTAATAGTTATCTAATAGTTTAAAGGGAATATTGTTATTCAATAACTATTCTTAGAAATCTGGTTTTCACAAACCTTCGGGCTTCGGCTAACACAGAAATACAGAATATTAAATAAAACTATTATTCTATTATTGAAAATTGTAGTTGATAATAATATTTTTCCAACCAATTATTTCAAATAAAAAAATGTTCAAAATAAAAAACCAAAGTATTCAAAAAGTAGATTACAAGTGGGTCACTGTATAATGGATTGTATTAAATTAGAATTCAATAATATTATATCATTGTATACGAAAAACGATTCTGTGCGGAGACGGTTTGTCAGTCTGGATATTTTATACTTTGTTATTATTTATTTTATCATGGAAGTTGAATTAATATTGAAATATAATAATTTTTTATTCGTTTTTATGGTGATGAACAAAGCGTTAGAAATTAAAATCCCATTTTTAGCGTTTTTTCGTAATTTTCCCGTGGTTTTTCCCGTGGCATTAAATAACTATTAAGAAAATCGAAAAATGACCTCTTTAAAGTACCATCTTGATCCAATTTGCTAAAAGATAAGGTACTATATGTTGAAATCGAAACACTCCTTCTGGAAGAAATTTTGTATACAGGATATAAAAATAATAAAATAAACACCATTGTAAAAACAATAGCTTCCTCGCTCCGCTCAGAATCTAATATTAAAAATTATTTAATACAAAAAAAAGTATTTAAAATACTATTTAAAATTCTTCATGCTAAAAGTATTAAAAAAGTTATTCAATACTTAAAAAAGTATTTGAATACTTTTACTCAAATACTTTACAGGACTGCTAATAGGTGATGACAGACACAAAAATTTTTTTTAAAAAAACCCACATTATTGTAAAATCCCGTAATCTACTATATACTAATCTATTCTAGAATTTATATTTAACCTACTAATAATATTATATTATATAAAATACCTAACGAAATGTGGAAATTTGAAGAAAATCCCGTAAAACCCTAAAAAAATCGTGCGTTTGTGGTGTTCTCTTAAAACTCAAACGCTTGACATTATTTTATAGAGCTTAAAATAATTTAAGTGGTTATATCTGCTATGTATATCTACCTACAAATCATATCAAATTACTCTACGTTCGAGGGTACCGGTCAGCTTGTCTGTCAATAAATATTTATTTTAGGTCTATCGCGTCAGAAGAGTAGAAAGAAAAAACTTATGTAAATATTTATTTTTCCGGTGAAACACGTACCCTACGAGCAAGCCCGGATTTAGACATTTTGAGGCCCAGGGGCCAAAGTTTTAAATGAGGCCCCTGTACGAAAAAAAAATAATGTAGGTATATATTATTTGATATTATGTACCTGTTATAATAAATATATATATATATAGGTATTAGGTACATAGCAATAAATAATGAATAATGTATCACTTTATTTATAAATTATAATTTACAAGCTAAATAATCATCGATTTTTTTTAGGTGATTTATGCAGTTATAGCCTATAACGAAAAAGTAATGGACAAATCTGAGGCCCCTAAATAAATTCTAATTATCGAGGCCCGGGGGCCATACCCCCCTTAATCCGGGCTTGCCTACGAGTGTATATAATATTGTCTATAGTGTAAGAGCTGCGCATCTCCGCCAAGGGAAATGCAGCGCGCGTCTTTATCATGCAACGATCCAAAATTTCAATCCGCGAAAGTATTGACATTACTTTGTTAAAACAGCTTAATAACCAGAATGGTACGAAATATGTAAGTACATAATATTATTTATGAAATCGTTGTTCGTCTCAGACGGTATTGTCATTTAGATTAATATATTATATACCTAACCTAAACGATGGATAGTCCTGGATATTCTATATAGGTAACTACATTTTGGCTCATCGCAAGTATTCTCCGTTCACCGGGAGAAAGTAGTTAGTACAATTCAAAACGGGTCGCACCCCACCGAAACTACCTACCTATACCCAGGTGCGCGAAGTAACTAAGGGGTAACCTAAGTAATTTTATTTTCCGCGTGTACAATTAATATCATAAATTTATAACTACCTATAATACAATATACTTAGAATTCAACGTTTATAAAACATGGTAAATAATATAATAATATAATGGTATAATTATTAGATAGAATTATTTTGTGTTAAATTTATTTAAGTTAATAATATAAATGAAATAATGTATAGGTATAGCCTTCAGAAAATTTAATTTCACAGTTTGACAATTGTTTTGGTAAAAAATATATAGGTACTTTTTAATGATTAAATATATAATAAGCCTATACCTACAGTATGTTTATTAATTGGAAAGTCTGTAGCTCTAATTCGATACATAATACAGATATTCTAGTAGTTTTTTGTTGTATTATATGACTACAATAGCCTCTCTTTTACTAAGGTCTGAAAAAAAATTTCATCAAACGCTTAAAAACTTATTTTGGTTTTTAAAAAGAGCCATTTTGTAAAGTTAGGTACACCGTATCCACCTATTTATAATACGGAGAAAAAATAATTTTAAAATCGGTTGAATTTTTAATGAACGAAAGCAACTTAGGTATATTTAAAAAAATACATAATAATTTAAAATTTAAATAATAATGTAAAATTGTATAGTTTCCAATTTCCACGCTTGTATATAACTAATGCTAATCCAATAGGTAATAATTAATAAAGAACACACTGTGTACGACTCGTCGAAATCGTAAGTTATATTTTTTTTTAATAATATTGTTCAATATATCCACTAATAACTGCCCATTTCAATATTATGAGACCATGATTTTTGTTACGAAATTGGCGTGTCGCTGGGAAGTACTAACTAGTTTTTTAATCATATTGCTCTATGATTTCGTTGCAAAGATCATGTCAACGTGGGTCTGTATAAAATTGACTTGTGCATGTAGCAGTTTATGGTGGATATATTTTCATATTGAACCATACCTATTAGGTACCTACATTGAGAAATTCGTCAGTATCGCGATTAGACTAATTAAATTGTTTTTTTATTTATTTATCTACCATTTGGCTGGGGGCTTCAATATAATATAATATAAAAATGTCTAAGGCCCCCCGGCGACGGCCAGGTAGCCGAGTGGGCTAGACCGATACTGAATGCATGTATCCGATATTGTGTACAGTGTACACAGTCAAATTGGCGAGACAGTTTTCGACGAAAAACGGCCCATTCAATTTTCTGCCAAGAGAAAATGTTCAGTAATAATTAATATTTTATACTTCAGGTCTTGTTATACTTATGGAAAATTATTAAATATATATTATACCTAAGTTGTATAAAAAAAAATATAAATAAATAACAATACCTAATTATAACAATATAAAATTGTTATCAATAATTAATATTGTGTTGTCGTATTATAAATTTTGCTATAATGCATTAATTAATATCATTGTAATGTGTACAATACTACAATATAATAATAATTATAAATTTATAACATATTTAATTATTGAACAATTCTAACCTATAGGTACTTTTAGGCAAAGGTGGGCAAGTTAATGAAAATAATTAACTCAAGTTAAGTTAAGTTGAGAAGACACAAGATCGATTAGTTAAAAGTTAATATAGAAAAAAATATTAACTTTACTCAATTTAAAAAAAGTTAATCTATTTTTTTTTTTAAATAATATGTAAATCACATAAAGAGTGAATGTGTCTTTCTAGTTTCTAATTTATAAATTAAAAAAAATAATTTTATTGAACTTTTATCATAATGTACACTGTACACCATTTTACTTTTACTTTACTATTATTTAATAATTTAAAGTTTTAAACTATACTCATCTCAAATTAATAATTTAACAAATATATTTTTTTATATCGTATAGCAATTGAATGTCATAATACACGAAGATGAGTACATACGACCTTCATATATATTATAAGTTATATAACATAAAAACATAACAATTGTCAATTTGTAATTTAAAATTATTAATTTTATTAAAAACATTTATAATTGCAACTCGCATAATATATAATTTACAACTTAATAAAATATATTAATATACACACAATTATGTTATCAAGAAATATAACAGAAATGTTTTTGTATTGGATTAATTTTATTGTATACTGATGTAATGATAATTACGCATAAACGAAAAATTTCAAAATGTTTTTAACTTGATGGATTTTTTCCAAATCAACTGAGAAAAGCTAAGTTATTTCAACTGTAAATTAAACTAGTTAAGTTCATAAGTTGATTAAAAAATAAACTAACTAGCTAAGTTAAAAAGTTAAAAAAAAATTAACTTTTAACTAGTTAATGATCACCTTTGCTTTTAGGTATTTACGGTTTTACGGTATTTACGGAGTGTCATAGGCTAATTTAAAAAGGGAATTGATCACCCCAGGTAGGTGCTAAAACAGGGATTTCGAGATTTACGATAGAAATTTATGTTTATTAATGGTTGCTATGGGTTATAGGAGATGAGAATAATATTTATTTATTATTATTATTTTTTAATTTGAATATTAATGGAGCGTCTCAATCTTATTTGTTTCAATCAGTCGAAGTTATGATCAGACGAGTACATCCACTTGCGTAAGTAACGCCATCGCTACTGAAGGAGACGCGGCCAACGTTGGTCGTTTGACCATTCTCTCAGCTACTCATGTATTGGAAGCCGCCCACTCATGATGCATTCAATCGCGAATTGCAACGAGAGTAAGACTATGTCGAGATGAGCCGGCTGAAAGAGTCAAACAAAATATATGACGAAAAAAAAAGCCAAACACCATCTTCATCTTTTGTTTAACATAACCACAAACCAGGGGAAAACTATACCTACCAATAATTATGAATCGCGGAAAAAAAGCTCACGGAAAAAAAGCCCAAGGAAAAAAGCCCAGAAATATAAATATAAATGTGAACACATGTATACTCTACTCCTAATGACCTAATTAGTAGGTAATTACCATATACCAAATTATCAAGGCTAGTTGGCTCAACTGGATTTAATGCAGAACGTTGATTTCTTAATGTTCTTTTAACATGGTCTTCCACTGGCATCTTCGTTCTAGTGTTACCGTCCAACTTAGAAATGTCTGCCGCATAAACATCAAGTGGCTTAGATAAACCAGTTTTCGATCGTTCCTTCATCGCACACAAAGATGTTTCTATCTTTACACTGTCATCATCTTTCAAATGGCTATGTCCTGTTTTTACTTCTGGGTTCTCTATTTTGAAATCAGTGTATAATTCTCCAGTACATTTCATTGAACACCTCTTAGAACACCCCCAGGTTATTTTTGATATGCCAATATACTTTACAATATATACATAACTTGTGTGACAACCTTAGTCACCAACTTTATTTGATTTTATAATCTCCATAGACACAAAAATTGGTAAAACAAAAGTATAAAATATAAAACAAATTTATAAATGAATAAAACTGTACTAGTAGGATATGTGTAGATAGTATATCAACAACCGAGTAATGGAGTACTATATGGAGTGTCAATATTACCCAGCTATTGATAAATTTTAACATTTTGACTGGTTATATACTGTTTATATATTATTTATGATTATTATCTGTTATAGTAGTATGTATGTATATACCTAAGACTTATGTTTTTTTACTTATAACATAACACAATATACCATATTGTGTTCATATTTATATTTTTGTTAGATTTACAATCTATATTTTATATACTTAATGTATATCTTAATTCATGGTACGTGTGTTCACATTTATATTTATATTTCTAGGCTTTTTTTCCTCAGTGCATTTATTTTTTTGGGCTTTTTTCCGCCTACCATAATTTATTATACCACTAAATAGTTATGGTGAAACTTATTTATTCGATGATGGTCTTCATATTTGATCTTGGTATGGTATTAAGAGTAGGTAATTCACAATATTTTCTTAAATCCGGTAATATTTTTGACTCAAACCGTCATCGAGTAAATAAGTTTCACCATAACTATTTAGTGGTATAATTATTGGTATAGTTTTCCACTGATTTGTGATTATGTTAAACAAAAGAGGAAGACGGTGTTTGGCTCTTTTGCTCATAATTAAAACATACTGTAACAAGTAAAATTTGGTGCTTCTAACTCGGTACCAAGGACTGTATGAACAGCATAAGCTTCATCTAAATATTTTCTACTTACCAACATAATATATTTTGAATAAATGAGAAAATCAAATATAAAATATTATATAGGTAGTTACAATTGTTATTTAACTTCAAAAGTGGTTCTTTATTGACAGACAACAGTACACTCAAAAAATTCATGGAAAACAATTGATAACCGAAAGTATTCCGTTATAAGTCTGGTAAATGTTTATTCCGATTTTCTCTATCATACTTGATCCATTTCATTAGAGATTTATAAGCCTGTTAATAAGTAGAACATTATTAAGTTTCGGTCAAGCCGTTTCGGAGGAGTTCAATAGCAAACACTGTGGCACAACATTTTTATAATTTATATTAGATAGGTATACATATCTTTTTGATATTATGCTGTCGCACAATGTCCACGATCTGACGTAGTCGGATTGCCTACCAGGGTAGCTGAATTGCACTTACTGCTGCGAGTTACATCCAAAACAATCAGATTCTTTTAAAGGGTTGTCATTTTTTAAGGGCAACGAAGTGCACAGGGTCAGCTATATTATAGGTATAATAATTGCAATAATATGAAATAATTAGTACAACCATTAGTGTACCTACTATTTCGTTTATGAATGGTTGCTATTAGTTACTCGGGAAGATTAGGTAAAAGCATGCATCAAATCGTCGCGTCTCGAATAAATAAATAATATCTTAAAAGTTAAAACATATTATTATGAGAGTTGAATATCTATGTTTATAGTTGTTTGTATACTCGACAACTATTTTACCGATTTTGTGGAAATTTCAACCAGGAAAGTTTAAAGAGTAGTTTCAACCGCATGTTATATAATATATCCAATACATCACATGGAAATTGTCGATCTCTGTCAAATTAGTTCCCAAAGCGAGATACACCGACGCGAATTTACTCGTTAAGTGAGGTACACTAAGACAAAGATTGTATACTTACATAGCACTATATTTTATATAGTTTTTATTTTTTCAAAGTCAAGTTTATTTTTCAAGCCCTATATAATATGTATCTAAAGGTAGGTACCTAACACACACATAAATTCAGCTCACTTTTTTATGTATCTATATTTAAATGGTTGATGGTACCTACTACATGTCTATATATAATATTGCAACATATTACATATTATTCATTATAGATAGGTACCTACTATAGTATATTATATTTTATAAACATAGGCGTGCCTACAGGTAATGCCTGTCATGCACAGGTATAACCTGCGAAATTCGATCTAACTTAGGTAGGTACATTATAAATTTCGGTGCATAATATAAACTTTTTTTATAAGTTTCTGATTTCGTATTAAGTTTTTTGAAATTCATCATGTAAAAATAAACATTTGTAATGAGTATTATTTGTATTAAAATTATATTTTAAAATTACTAAATATAAATTCATACAACCTTTTTTTTTCTGGTTTTAACCGACGGCGCCGCGGGAATTGCTTTCGCATTACTGCCGTGGCGCAAAATTTCATATAACCTACCTATAGTTATTTATTTATTTGATAAAAGGAATATTGTTTTTTATTCCTGATAAAAAAAAAGTAAAACTGATTTGATTGTTATCAGATGATAAAGCTTATTTCAAAATTTGGGAATCATATTCCCAAATGTTCATCTAATTTTATTTATTTTTTTTTTTTGGAGGGGTGGTGGGGGGGGGGTGGTTCTATTGGATATGCCACTGTTGTGCACGACCTGCGGATGAAGTCTGGACACGCCTATGTTATAAACATAATACATAAAATCCCGACTTCTCTAGTCCCCTATGCTAGCTGTACGCATAAGATAATATTATCGCTTCGTAATAAACACTAATCATCGCACAAATAGGTATATTTAGACCTGCCTACTGCATAACAATGCAGTATAGCTCCCAATTTTGAAAAAAAAATTTCAGTTCTATGTATTTCATCGAGTTAAGAACAATGATGCAACCAGAATTCGTCGGTCGGGCTCGGGCTATTATAGTTTCAAAGTTATAACTTTTTGGAGTTATTTTGACTTTTGAGTATTTTGCGTCTAGGTACGTAGGTTGTTCTATAAATCATCTAAACAACTCTTCATTTATACATGTACGATGAATTTACATTATACATATCGCAATTCGCTATGGTGAGATGTACCTACATCTTATAAAAACCAATTTTTTTTTAGTATGGGGGGGGGGGGGGAATATTTCAATTACCCCCACAACAAACGAGACCAAATCACACTACTGTGACGTATTACCATTGATTATACATAGTATGTATAATTTATTATATTGTACATATATTATACTATGTATAATCAATGGTATTACGTTAAGAGGACATTACCCATACATTTGTGGTCTCCATCTTATACACGCACGATATAGCAAATTGTCGTTCACTATTTTGAATAGTGTGCTGTTGCCTGTTACTAAAGTGAATTTACCTATTATAAAACTTTTAGCAAGAACATTATGTGCTTAAGGGTTGTCGATTTTTCGAAATTTCATTTTCAAGCAAGATATGGGTATGTGAAATATTAAAAATGCTCATATCTCACTTGAAATTTAAAATATCGAATAAAAGCCAACGCCTAGGTACAGATAATGTTATTATCTAAAAAAATTAATAATTGGTCAAATCACTCTAATACCTATCAAAACTAACAGCACACTAATGAAACTAGTGAACGACAATTTGATATATCGAACGTGTGTAAGACGGATACAACAAATGCATACGTAGCATCCTTTTAATAAATGAAAGGAATTGTTACTCACATAACAGACGCAAGGAATCAATTATAAATCAAATAACACAATCAATATGTTTACATTTTATTTAATTAATTTTGTTTTTCACATACAAATATATTAAAATCATCTCTACCTAAAAATCACAATTTCGTACAGTAAATTGACTTAGATATACAGTAGGTAGAATAAATATTAACAAAACTCAATATTGCACTACGCTAAATACACAATTTACAACATGAAGTCTGTTAAGTTAAGAGTGCTTTTGTGTGCTAAATAATTAGTTAAACCCAATTTTATAAAGTGAATTTGCAATTATAATATAGTCAATAAATAATAGTGGATGTACCTACCTACAATGTATAAAATAAAATATCATATAGGTTTTCTTCTAAAAACTGTATAGTTAAGTAAGATAAATGGCTTAATTCAACTTTAAATGTTAACTCAATAAAGGCAAATTTTAATTTAGGAAAAATAATAATGAAAGAACAAAAATAATTAATTATGTTAGTCGAAATACTTATGTTTAAATTAATTTTGTTTTCGATAGAAAGTTGAATCCATGTAACTACCACAGCTCTTGTAGAAAACTACACGGTGACACTAGTGTTATCTTACTCACAACAAATGGTTTGACTAGGAAATAGGTAAGTAAAAATGTAATTAAGCATTCCAGACTAGAGGATTTAGGATTATTAATTAACTTTTAAAATGAAAAAATAGTAATTAGGAGTATGAAAAGAAAATTGAACATTTCAACAAATTGTTGAGATTCGTCTATAAACGTCATATTAAGTAAAAAATTATAATATTCCATATAATTTTCGTCAAAAATAGCTTATAATTTTGTTTATAGGCAAATGTATAAACACTGTATTTTGGTTTAAATTTTTCTAAGTGATTTGAATTAATTATTTGTCTATACTAGTTATGATATCCAGTAAATTACGTTCTAACAATCCTGACGTTTTGGTCATAATATAAACTAACTAACCACAAACCGTCTTTATGTGACAAAACTTATGACAACAATTTTGTTTAGTGATCCTATTATTGATACACAAATATTATTTTTTTTTTACATAAATAATTTTCAAAGTAGATTTACTTCACAAATTCTCTTTTTTCAACATCACCTTGATTAAATTTATCAGAAAAATATAATACAAGCTTAGCTTACACTAAACAAACTTAATAAAATAATTTGTTGAAAAAAAAAATACAATTCTCAATATTTCAGGTAATTTAACTCAGGTTTTTGGATTATTATTCTAAATGAATACAATTTAAACAAGTTGATAGGAACAAAAAAAATAGTAGGTACATTTAAGTGTGTTGTTTCATGGTACTGGAAATAATATGTTCTTTGTGTTCATATTATAAAATATTGTTAAGTACAATTAAAAGGTAATGTAGATTATAACTACATTATTTTTAGGTTGTCAACCTGACATTAAAGTACAAACTAATACATACACCATGAGTTTTAAAGTCGTTAAGTAATATTGTAGTATAGTGTTTATTTAATGCAATTCCCAAGAATCATGTTTCTTATTCAATTGATTTTATTGGAATGTTGGACAAAATGATTTCTATGCCTACTTATTAATTCTGTATTTAATTTATCATAATTATTAATTAGTATTAATCGTTAAAATGTATAGTATTTATTCCCGTATAAAAAATATACTATAAGACACATATGTTTTGGACCAAAATTGGTAGGAAATTGTTATTTCAACAGAAACACAAATTAAAAAATATTTGTTTGAAAACGAAAAATTTCCGAAGAAATAATTGCCTATGTATATAAATATATTTTACAATATTTCAATATTTTTAATTTAAAAATCAACAAAAATCAGGAACTAATGACACTAAACTTTTAAAAGTAGGTATTTTTTGAGAAATATTCAACTGTTTTAAAATTATGTTCAGTCATTCTTCTAAAATACATTATTTAGTAATACTTCACACATACTCTAAATTATAATTTTAAGTTTGGTAATTTATGAACATCAAAATAATCTTGTTTGTATTTATTCACAAAGAGTAAAGTAATTTAATTTGCTTAAGACTTCATAATATATTTTATTCCTCAGGTTTAGTCATCACTAATTTTTATAAGCTTAAATAGTTTTTGGGCGCAATATAAATAACTTTGAAAAAAGGGAATATTTTTATGTGAAATTTATAAAAATAAAGAAAAATAAAATATGATTAAATGAGAAAAATATTGAGTAGGAAAAACATTTAAAATATCACAACCTGACCGTGTGTAATTATTATCAACACTAAACTATTCTATTTTTTTTTACATTTTACTAAATGTTTATTGTTGTTTATTGTCTGCTATTTACCTATATATCTTTTTTATAGTCATATTTCTGTTTTCTGAACATTTTAATTTAAAACATTTTTTTTTTTTTTGATTAAGCTATGAATTTTGCTTAAAAGTATCAGTAAACATGTTATAAACTGTTTAATTTTAAGCTATCTAGAATATAATATTCTTTTAGTCATATATTTGTTTAACAAATAAAATGTATACTCTTATTATACTTGATTAAAAGTGGTTAACTTGATTATTATTATTTTTTTTTAACACATTATATCAACATAAAATATTAAAATATAATCATATAATTTAGGTTTAGGACACAGTTTAGGACAAAATATAATTTTCTATAACTAAGGAATTAAATATTTACTAAAATTGTTTTTCACAAAAAAAATTTTACACAAAAAGAAAAAAAAATACATACAGTCAATTGAATAGAGGAACAAAACCATTCGATTAAAAGAAATAAAATTACGGAACTAAATTAATTGATTAAAATAAAAGTACTTTTATGCTTTGGTCTGATTGTTAGGAGACTAGGAGTACATTAAAACTATTAGGTTGCTTTCTGTTCAACTCAAAAATATTTGAGGCTATAACATCTAGCCAATATTATAGGTGTGTTTACTTTGTTTCATTTTATCTTCAGAACATACAGTAGCTGAAAATTATAATTTTTATTTTTATGCTGTCATTCAACATGTTGCATTTTGTGTTTTAGTCATGTCTGAATCGCTACTAGTTGTTGATGGTTGCATATTACTTGTCCCAGCTCCCTCTGTGTTAAAAAAATCAACAATGGTTAATCATTTAAAAAAAATAAAACTATGGTAAATGTATTTGTTGTTTAAAAACAGTACCACCGATTTATTCAAATAATTAATATTATGATAAACCAAGTAAACTAAATTATACATTTTTTTTTTTTTTTTTTTTTAATTGGTTAGTCAACAAAATGGTTATATCATGCATAATTGTATACTACAATCATTGTATTATATGTATTTAAATATTGGTTATAAATTATAATCAAATTATTGGAATATTGATATTATATCAAACAATAACTCTTTATGATGTTGTTATTACGTCTCTTTATCAGTTTCAATGACGTCATACTCAAGTACATAACTGGAGATTAAATTAAAAATATTATAATTAAGTAATATTATATACCTCGGTAATTAATATAATTTATAAAGGATATCTAATTTATTAATTCAATTAAATTATCTCAATTTCGTTTGAATGATGTGTTTTTAATATATCCATTATACACCTAATCTAATCTGTGAATATTGATTATAATAATATAATATATTTTGGTACCTATATTAGTAAAAATATTTTTTTTAAATTTTTAACTAAAAAATTACAGATAATATTAAGTAATTTGAAAAGTAGTGATACAAAAATGAATATTTTAATCTGCATGGATAATTTGAGCTCAAAACTATTTGTGGCTATGTTACTGATTGATGAAAACGTATTATTCATTATTTTGTCGTATTTTAATATAATCAAATAAGAATTATTTTACCATTTGTTGTAAGAGCTTGTAATCGGTCGGGCAAGTCAGCTGTGGATGTCAGTTTATGTTCACCTAGTATATCTGGTAATGCGTTTCTTCTGCCAGTTCGTCCAGTCGTTAGAAAGTCAGGACTGATATCTATGTATTGCACTTGTGTGACATCTTTATCTTGATTACTTGTCATTTCTGCAGCTACCATCCTCAATGCTAGACATAGGTTAAACCACTATTATAGCAACAGTATTTACTCATTTAATTAGATATAATATTAGAATATAAGCAGAAAATAAATATCACCATTAGAATACTCAGAAATGTGAAATACTCACGATTGTTTAAGTAAACCAACTACCTACCTATATGCTTAACGGATGATTGTAAGTTGTAACATTATGTATTTAAAGACTACTTATTATTAATAGTTACATAGGTAATATCCATGCATTTTAAGACATTTTAATATACAAAATAGGAGAAACAATTAACGTAATTGAAGATAACAAAGTAGAAAGCAATCCAATATGCACATAATATTATTTACTTACAACTATTATTTATACATATGAAATTAGATGTAAAAAATATTATTAGTATTACACCTACAATTTTGAAATACCGATTATTCTATTTCTATATGTTGGGTTTAAAGCAATATCTAATTCAATGGTATTCTAAATGGGAACATTAATATTCTGAGTCTTGTCTGTATTGTCCAAGTAAATTTCAAACAGCTAAACGGTTAATTTTTTTACCTATGACATCCATCATTAATCATGCCGAATCAGAACACTCAAAACGTTAAAATAAAATGGACAAACACACAAGATAGATAAACCACAGAGGCACAAGTGGACATGGAACAAGTAACACAAAGGTAAGACAGATTCACCTGATTTATTAAATATATTTTTGCGGTGCTTGCGGAGCGTTATGGACTTGTCACACAGACCGTTGTCAGCCGACTCTGGCGTCATAGTATCGCCGCACGTGGGTACCTGCATCGTTCAACGAAAATCAAGGAGCCCTGTCAGCGGACAGACAACGGACGATGGCGAGGCGTTGGTTACACATTGTGTGCAACGCCAGCCGTCCAACAGCTAGTGTGTGCAACGACCGTATCGCTATCAGCCCTATCAACGTCTGGACGTAATCTCGAGGTTAAAAGGCCGACGCGCGGGTCAGGCCCAGAGATAATGGTCGTAAATCACGCAAGCGAGCGCATCACTGAATCGGCGGCTGGCAAACGACGAGGGTAGGGGAAATAAAATAAAAAAAACAACCAGAGAATATTATTAAAAAAGGCGAAACGGCGACGATGACGAAATGTTGTGATATTATTAATGGGACGACGACGAACACCTACAATAGGTAACCGTATAACATCCGACGACTTACGAATGAGGCGGCGGCACCACCACTCGACCGTCCGTTGCGCGTTACTATAACTTTACATAACAATATCATTGTCGTTTTTCGAGCGAGTAACGGCCTCGTCGGTACCTATTGTAAATACGTTATTATCATTATTATTGTTAAAACATTTATTATCATCGTCGTCGTCGCCGAATTGCTTGCAAGTCGCAGCTGCGTTACTCACCGCTATGACATCGCCAGCGTGCGTGCGTTCCCGGGGCCACAGAGTCTTAACGACGACGCATTTTTCGTGCGTGCGCCGCCGCCGCGTCCTCGAGATTCGTGTAAAGTTGGTGGGCGCGCGTCCGTCGGCCACTCGAAGGTCCCCGCTGCGTTTTTCCTCGACCTACGCTTGCTGGTCGCCCCGCCGCACGCACCGAAGAAAAGACTTGAATTCGCGGCGGCAGCGACAACGACGATATTTTTGATTGTGATCCGCGAGTCGCGACGGACACGCAAAACGAGAAACGAGACGATGATAATATTGTTATTATTTTTGTTGTTATTATCGCGTACTCGTTATCAGCGAGTGTCGAGCGGTCGTCACAGTCGTGTTGTAGAGTTGTAGCTGCGGCTCGGATTACGATCTTAAATAATAATTTTAACACAGATCTTATTGGTTTATAGAATAGAAAGGACGTGACGTCGCTTGATATTATGCTATCGGCGCCACTTGAATTCGTCACGAATTAAACGAATATCGTCCAATAACTCACGAATCGCGATGTCGTCGCGCCGTCGCGGCTGTCGTTTTCGACTTGTCGTCGACCGTCGTCAGTGTACTGATAAATGATAATGCCATATTGGGGTCGGTGGCGCGCGCGCAAGTACGTCACATCGGGTGGGACGCGCAAGGCACCAGGCAGTGACGTACTTTAGTATTTTGTCGCCGAGACGATAATAATATTGTCGTCGTTGTGGACCTAAGGGCAACTTTATTAATATTGTCTTTTTAGTTTTTTTCTATGGTCCGGACCTCTATAATTCAAGATAATAATTAATAATATTTTCAATATAAATATTAAATAATAAATATCATCAATAACTAAGATCTTAGTTCATTATAAATATAATATAATAATATAAACACACGGTTGACGGAAAAATTCTCAGAAAAGAATTCAGTGACTTATATACGATTGCACTGGGGTGGTATCAGTGGTGGATTTAAGAGGTACAGAGGGGCCCTACATCTAGGTTAATAAATTGGGCCGATTTTAAATACAGTGGATTCCGCTTATATGGCCACCGGTTAATATGGGCATCCGCTTTTTGTGGGCAAACATGTCTGGTCCCAATACAAATACAATGTTAAATAAAACCGCGTAATACGGGCACTCGATTCGGTTTATGTGGGCAATTTTATTTTATCATAGTGTTAGAATATACACATGATATTATGTATTTAAAAACTACTAATTTAATCGGATTTTGTCGTATCTACAATCTACGTGATTGTATAATATATTATCGAAAGTACCTAATAAAAATCATTACCATTCAATTTTGATGTGTGTAAATGTTATTAGATACGATAAAAATAAAGCGATAGATGGCACGGGTTCTATAACGGGTCAATACCCGCATTTCAGTTTTAACGTGAATTTCAAAATGACAATATGTCTTGAAATAATCTATCCCTCAAGGAAAAAATCGCGATTTTGGACAAAATGAAATCACTACCTCCAGGCACTTTAAAATGTAAAATCGCTGAAAAATTATGCGTTCCGAAATCAACGGTGGTGAAACTGCTCTAAGAAGAAGCAATGGAGAGGATTACTGCAGTTTTATTATCATGTCAATATGACCGAAAGTGATAAAAGAAAGGTGCTAGTAGTAGGGAAAAGCTTAAAACCTTGATGCTTAATACAAGTAATACCTTTTTTATTAAAATTAATTTCGGTTTTTATGGGCAACCGCTTAATGTGGGCAAACAGGGCTGGTCCCACATGTCCACATTAAACGGAATCCACTGTATTTTTAATTTGTGTCTTATAAAACTTAGAAAGAGGCAAATGATTATGCCCCCCTCCAAAAAAAAATCTAGATCCGCCAATGGGTGCCGGGTAGTATTATAGGTACTACGACACTACTACTTTTTAATTTTTATATTGTTATATAATAGAAGCTAGTGACCTGCACGGACTAAGATATACAGGACTGGAGACGACATGGTTGGAGGGTGTGAGGGGTTGACCACGAATGTAGTACAACTGGCGGAGTTCGGGGGGATATTTTCTTTTTAGCATTACTAGCGCCGTCTTGGTGGACATTTATGGAACTGGAAATTTGTATGATGTGTTTTAGTTCCATAAGTATCCACCAAGACGGCGCTAGTAATGCTTTTTTTTTTTTTTTTTTTTTTCTTTAGTATGATTACATACACAATCTGTACCTAATGGGTACAAAAAAAGTATTAGCTAAAATATAAAAACAAAATACATGAATATCTTGATAAAAGCAGCCACCCATTGATGACACTTATAAATTGAAGTTATACATTAAGTTTTCTCATAAATACATCATGTTTATTGATTGCTCTTTTTCTTTCTTTTTTTTTTTTTTTTTTTTTTTTTTTTTTTTACAATAAGAAATAA
>NC_042494.1:59935785-59942446 GCF_005508785.2 Acyrthosiphon pisum
TTAATAAGAAATTATTTTTTTTTAAAAATTTAAAACATAATATAAACATTTTTTTTTTTCATAAATATAATAGGTTATAAATCTATTTGTTCGATCCACTGAACTAATTCAAAAAAAAAAAAAAAAAAAATAAGCATATATTTTATATTTTAAGCATTAAAAATGAATAAATTAATGGTCGGGGGGAATGTCCGTGATTCAGTGTGTATACCTAAGTTATAAATAAAGGTGTATTTTCCATAATTTTATAAATTGATATCAGACATCACCATAAATTATATTTTTAATGATAAAATAATGCATATGTTAAACAATCAGCCGTATCCCCTCCCATGACAAAATCATTTGACCGCCACTGCTCATGACTCATAAATTACTAGGTACCTACTTTTAGGTACAAAAGTGTAAAGATGATATTTATTTAGAAAATTACTTGATAAACAAATTTTGACTTGGCTGTTTTTACGAAAAAAACTTAAAATTTAAGATTTAAATGAAAAACCTATTTTGTGACTTTTGGGCTTGAATATAATTATTAGAAGAGTAGTTTTTTTGGGGAAATCTATAAAATGTTGGTCAATATAATGAAAATAAATTAACTGTGGCAACTGGCAAGAAGTTAAGTTTACTTCAATTAAATTGCCTTCAGTTAAGTTGAAAGTTAACGAAAAATAAATAAACCCAACTCGGTTAAAATAAAGTTAATTTTATTCAAGTTACAATATAAAAAAGTCATAAACTGCTCTAGTATTTTGATTTACAGAAACATTGATATAAATACGTTTAACACTGCGTAAAAAATTAGATTATTATAATATAATATACCTATAATTAGAAAAAAAATGACCAAAATCGAAAAACAGTCATCGAATCAGTATTGTCTAGTTGGTTCCGTATGTCACGAAAAGAAAATCGACTTAACTGCACGAGTGCACGACAATGATAATTAACTATGAAATGTTAAGTTAGAACAATAATAATTTTACGTTCGCGAAGTTGGCCCACCTAAGTACTGCGACATTTTTTGTTTAAATCTATGGCATTATTTTGCACGAACGTCGTTTTTTTTTTGTAAAGTTGGATTATTGTCTAAATGACTGAACGAGTAAGTAAATAAAATAAAAATCAAAAAACTACATTGTAATTTCGATGAAACAATATTCGATATCGTCTCTCGTCACCGTTTGCAAGTACAGCACGATAATATTGTCTTCGCGTCTTTCCATCATCATCGTCAATCGTCATCATCATCTTCGCCATCTACAGTCTCTGTCATAGAAAATCTATGATATCTGTGCGCTGTCCGGCGCAGGTTTTCTCAGGAAATCGAACGGCCATCATACAACATATTATATCCAATCCCGATGATATGCTTCATGAGATGGAAGACTAGACGTACAATTTGTCGTTTTTGTTGAATTGTAAATTTAAAAAAATGTAAGTACCTAGGTCATTTTTAGAACAGATTTCATACCACTGCTGATCCCTTGGGTGAAGAAGTGTGGGAAAGTAAAAAATAAATTAATCCCCAAACCGTCGTTCCACTGCTCGACGGCACGTCCAACTCGACGACTGTCTTCAGGTACCATAAACATATTATGTAGCGTGAGTGACAAAGTCGGTTTTCTTCTACCTGATTCCCATGTGATGCAACTACGCAGGGTTATACACATTTTAATTGTTTTACAGTTCATCAGAGTTTTACTATGGGTCAGACATTATCAGAACCAGTGATTACAAAGCACACGGATAGCTGTGAGAACCAGTTTCTAAAGGTTGGCTCCAGTTCTATGCAAGGGTGGAGAGTCACGATGGAAGATTCCCACACGCATATCTTGGAACTTCCGGATGATCCGAGTGCTGCATTTTTTGCAGTTTATGATGGTCATGGTGGTAATAATTATTTTAAGAGAATAGCAATTACAAATTTAACAGTCATTCGTATGTCAAAAATACAGTTTCACCAGTTTTTGATTAGAAATACACTGATGCACATTATAATGAATCTAGGAAAAAAAAGTTAATAATTGATAAATATAGTAGGTATATAATCATAATTTATTACTTATAAAATTAGAAACAGTCATATTTTAAATGTACGTTCAACTTAGTAAAAAGAAATATCTAGTTTACTTATGGAATACAGTAAATAACTTATACATTAAAAAACAATTTAACCATACTTTTTTCTTATATTAGGTACTTTATAACTTACGAATGTTAAAAAATCTAATACAATATACTAATTTTGTCTGCTTGTATTTGTATTCATATATTTTCCACCATACTAGTTTATCCTAGTATTTTTTATGTTACTTTTATCTCTAAGCGCATCTTATGCCAATTTTTTTCGTTCATAGATGTTTCAATTTCAATTTTTCTTATTACTTTTCAGTTAATTGGATGCTTATGTCCACATAGCTTTGCAAATCAATTATTTCACCCTTCAATCATTATTTGTTCACTAACTTCCTGCTAATCCCTCTAATGTGGTTGTATGTACATTCCATGAGGAAGGTAAAAGTATAGGTGTACATTTTTTCCCCTACGTTTACAATACAAAGTATTATTTTTAGGACATTACAATAAGGGTATTATATTTAAATTGTCTATAACTACTCTGAGGACCGTTCTTACAATGTCCAGTTAAAGTTAACCAACACTTAACCTGTCAAATTCTGCCAGTAATAAAACCTGTTACCAGTCGGTTAACGTTACCGAACGTTGTAAGAACAGCCCTAAAAAACTAAAACTATATTTATTATTTATTATCTTTCTTAAATAAGTTTTTCCTAAATTCAATTTTTTTCTTCGGACATATTTTAGCTAGTGGTTTTACAATGATGTTTATTTTTTTTTTTTTATCCTGTATACAAAATTTCTACCTGAAAGGAGTGCTTTGATTTCAACTTTAATATCTTATATTTTAGCAAATTGGATTAAGATGGTACTTTTTCGGTTTTCTAAACAGTTATTTAATACCACAGGAAAAACCACCGACAAATTACAAAAAACCCCTAAAAACTAATTCTAACACTTTGTTAATTACCAAATGAATAAATACCAAATGAATAACCTAACCAAATGAATAATTACCTAATGAATAAAAATAATGATTTTAGTTATTTTGTTGTAATTTATAATATTAGTTCAAGTTATATTAATTTAACCTATTACAGGCTATAATAAATAATAACAATATTAAATATCCAGACTGACAAACCATCTCCGCTCAGAATCGTTTTTTTGTATATTATGATATTATATCATTGAATTAAAATTTAATACAATCCATTATAGAGTGACTCACTTGTAACCTACTGTACAGCAAGACGACATCCACTTACCCATTTTTTTATTTTATAAAACTAATAAACTATGTCTTGATCAAAATTATGTCCATTTAAAGTTTAATTATTCTATTGTTATTACTATATTTGAATTTAGGTGCAAAGATAGCACAATATGCTGGCAATCATTTACATAAATTTATTACCAGGAGACCAGAGTATGAAGAGAATAAAATTAGTGATGCTTTACAACTGGTAATACTGTGCTTTAAATATTCCAAAATAGCATTTATAGTGTCATGTATTTTTTTTCTAGGGTTTCATGGACATGGACACTGCTATGGCTGAAGATGAAGTTTTAAAAGATGAGCTTTCTGGATCAACTGCTGTAGTTGTTTTATTAAAAGATAAACAAATTTATTGTGTAAGGAAATATATTATATTTTGTTTAATTTTATCTGATTTCCATTTTTCTTAAAATCTAGGCAAACGTTGGGGATTCAAGAGCTATTGCATCAGTAAATGGTGTAGTTGAACCATTATCATATGACCACAAACCAAACAATGAGTTAGAAGCCAAAAGAATTGAAGAAGCTGGTGGTTGGGTCATGTTTAACAGGGTGAATGGCAACTTGGCTCTATCCAGAGCTCTAGGAGATTATATTTACAAAAAAAATGACCAAAAAAAATTAGATGAACAAATTGTTATTGGTAAGTCTGATTTACAAAATACCATTAACCTTGGTAACATTCATGAGGTAAAAATATATGTCAACAGTTATATTTTATCTGCCTGTATCAGAGTGCATAGCAGCTCTTTAACAAAGTTCCAAACAATCCTGAAGCTAGCAAAAAATTAATGATATCCAACATAGCCCTAAATTAACTAACCGTGAAAAAGGGCCAAGTCTCAGACCACACACAAAAAAAGTGTTAAAGTAAAAATATAATTTGAAATAAATATAATATAATATTATATTTTCTAAATAAAATATAATTAATAATTAATAAAAAAAATGTTTGGATTTTTGTCTTCAATCAAAATGAGACATTATAAAAAAGAAGTCAGTAATTTATTTGAGTAAAGTAATAAGCAAAAAAAAATCTAGGGAAAAATAACCATCAAAATAAAATATTAAAATCATAATTTGAAAACCTAAAAAAAAACCATAATAAAAATTGGATATATTAAATTAAAACATATTAAACACTTCAAGTTAATTTAAATAATTTTTTTTTTCAAAGCCAATAATATGTACTGATAAGATTAGTGAGCCAATGTAAATGGATCATTCTATACATTAAATAATAATAATTTGAAGAAGGTTCATTCATAATTTATGTAGTAAAAAATATTTAATTAAATAAAATGTTTTATCTCTGAATAAATATATGGTACATTTAATGAAATTTAATTTCTAGCCTGGCCTGATATTGTACTTAAGCCAGTTACAAAGGCCTTAGAATTCATTGTTTTAGCGTGTGATGGAATTTGGGACATAATGACTAATGAAGTGAGACATATTTTAAATAAATAATTATAATGTTATAATCAGTGATAATACACATAATGATTGTAAAATAATATATTATATTATTTTTATCATACTTTGATTTGAATCTAATTCTGATATTTCTTCATCTACTTTATGACAAATTTAAATAAAAATAAACTAAGTATTAAGTATAATAATTTTTATAATCTTACACTATATTATCATAATATTAAATACTATGTACAAATTATATGTATTATTTTTTTTTTCAGGAAGTTCTTGAGTTTGTGCGTATCCGTATCAGCCATGGCATGCTGCCCGAGGATATATGTGAAGACTTAATTACAAGGTGTCTAGCACCTGATGGTCAAATGGGAGGTCTTGGGTGTGACAATATGACAGTTGTGATAGTTTGTTTCCTAGGAAAAGGACGTACTTGGAAAGAATTACAAGTAAAGTGTTCTAAACCTTCAGCTGCAAAATCAAACAGCCCAAATAGCTCCCCAACATCAAGTCCCAAAACAAAGCACTAGTATTTTTTTGAGCATAGCTTTATTTATATTTTATTTTACTTTGGTTCTCACACATCATTTGTTTTCTGGCAATAAATTAATATTAATAATAATAATATTTGTGTACATAATAGCACTGGGATAATTGTTTGTGTCATAATATTATATTTTACCTATCATTTTTTCCTTTTTATAATTGTCTCTTGTAGATAAAAAGTTATATAATTGCCCTATATAAATCCCAAGTCATTTTTGTATTTATATAGGTTTTTTTTTTATATTTATAATATGCTATGATATACTAATGTCTAATACATAATTGGAACATTAATGATGTAAATAACATTTTCATGTAACACACTAGTCCATCCAGTACTTTATGATGTTAATATTTAGAGCATGAGTTAAAAATGAAACAAAATTATACATAAATATTTTAATACGAAACATAGTGCGTTAAATGTTATGTAATTTTAAACAAAATATTAGTACAATCAGATGTTTAGTTTTTAGCACCCAAAGGACTGGCCGTATTATAATTATTGTGAATGAATATTAATAAAAATAATAGTACAACTTGTATTTGTTAAAATGATTGAGTAATATCATTGATTATACATAGTTTACATATTATACTATGTATAATCAATGGTAATATCAATTAATATTATATTTTTAATAGGTTTAAGATAGTTATATAACTTAAAAAAAAACTTGTCATTATAGTTAACTACTAGTATTTGAAATAAAAATATGGTTTCTAAGATTTATAGTATGTTAAACTAATGTCTCATATCCATATGTCAACAAATTAAAAATATGAATCATTAAAATAAAAAGAACATTGCCTACCTAACCTGAGCACGCCTCTGCGCACTGGGATACGGGGAAAGTTCCTTGTGGACCGACCGTCGTGTTTTAACTGGACCTGTAAAGTTGCAGAATTAAAAATTATTTGATGATAGTAAACTGCGTGTACCTATGTGCATTCTTTGTTGCCGTATTACGATTTTGGCTGCATTATAAATTGTACCTATCGGTACCTACTTGAGTTAATTATTTATATTTATTTTAAACTATAATTTGTTTTAATATTTTTTTGTGTATTTACCTATAGTACCTTATATTGTTATATTATACATAATATATGCATGGAATTTTGCCCGATTTTGGTTGCATTTAGTAAAACAAGCTGATAACTATATTCTGAGCAGAGCCATAAATGTATTGATATGTGTATGTGCATAGGCGCAAATAGTGTTTGAGATTTGGGAGGGCTAATAGGGCCTTACTTTGATAATATTGAATAAGCTTAAAACAAAATGTAGGAAATGTTTGGGGGGGCTATGGACATTTTTGGGGG
>NC_042494.1:59945800-59959632 GCF_005508785.2 Acyrthosiphon pisum
ACTATGTACAAATTATATGTATATTTTTTTTTTCAGGAAGTTCTTGAGTTTGTGCGTATCCGTATCAGTCCATGGCATGCTGCCCGAGGATATATGTGAAGACTTAATTACAAGGTGTCTAGCACCCTGATGGTCAAATGGGAGGTCTTGGGTGTGACAATATGACAGTTGTGATAGTTTGTTTCCTAGGAAAAGGACGTACTTGGAAAGAATTACAAGTACCCCCTATTTTGCGCCTATTTGTGTATTTTTTTTGTCTTTGTCATCAATTTTTGGGGCAATAAAATTCAATTTTCTAATTTGTCATCTTTTCTGGCAACTAAATTTACCTTGGTACTATGACTATGAGTGATCAAAAGTAAAAAAATCACAGTAGTTTTCAAAACCGTCGGGAAAAAGAAGAAATTTATGAGCTTGTTGAGCTGTTTATAGCTGTTTTTACTTTTATTATAGATTTTGAAAGCTATTTGGACGATTCACTTTTGAACCCCCAAAGGCTAGAATGCTAGATTCACTTTTCTACCAGTCAGTACCGGAAAAGGTGCAGATGTAGAAAACCGAAGCATTTTTATTTTTTACTCCCACAAATGATGACGACAGACAAAAAATAATAGTTTATTTCTTATTAATTAATACAAAAATCGTAACAATAATAATTAAAATTAGGTATTTTCTTTTGTGTTGTATAGGTATTAGGTACTTAGACATTGTATATGTTTAAACTTACTCTGCCTACGGAGAGTGCCATAAACCAATATAAAAAAATGTATCTAGATAAAATATTTATTTTTCATCTTTATCTAGATAAATAATTTAGTTATCTTTATCTACATAAAATTATGTTTATCTCGGCTCAACGCTGCGATTTTCATTAATTTTTAATATATTTTTTTTTGGACTGTTTTAAATGCCTAAAAAATATTTTTGGTAATTTTTGAATTTTTGAAAATTTCTTCCAGTCAATCGTTGAACCGTGACCCCCAGTGGCGCCGAACTAATTTTTTTTAGGCGTGGCAATGAACAATAAATTACTTATACCCACCTAACTTTTTAATAATTTAAAAATGTGTTCATTGCTTATGTCGATTTAGATTTAATTTGAGAAAACATCAATATTAATCTCAAATTGCTATACTATTATACATTTTACTACATTTATAACGAATACTATTAATAAATATAATATAGTTATACAATATTTCACACCATTATTTTTAACTTGCAATTCACTACCTATGTCATGCGAGAAGTTGAAAAATAAATCAAAAATGAACTTCGTTTTTTTGACACTCGGCAACCCCATTCAGTTTGTGTGGGGGCTACGGTCGGTATGCGTTTTTTATGTGAGGCAGATAGATCATCACAGAAAACCTGAGTGGTCACCCATCTGGGAGTCTGCTCGACCGCTGCACACATTACTATATTAGTGACTGCGTCCAATCACCAGGTCACCATACAACGAACTCTAATACCAACCACGTTAAATTGTATATTGTATGTTTACATATTTATCGGTTTAAATTCTTGTCAAATGTATTATATGTAACATTTGACATATCAACAAAATGTGTACAATATTACAATCCTTAATATAGCAATAATACTGAGTAGTAAAATATATAATGGTATATACAGAATACAGATTAGTGCAAGGCTGGGCAAGTTAATGATTTTTTTTAACTCAGTTAAGTTAAGTTAATATGCACCAATAACAAAAAGTTAAAAGTTAATTTAACTATAGGTTAACTCAGTTAAGTTAAAAGTTAATATACACTTTTTGTAAACTTTTTATTAAGTTAAAAAAAGTTAATTTGTTTATACAACGCTAACGTACTTAATTTTTTTCCAACCCAAAACTAAATTATAGACTATTGTGTTTATATGTTATACAGTGTTTCCATATTAGTTAAATTCGAATTATATACGTTTTTTACTTTAAACAATTCACGGTAAATATTTTTGACATGAAAACGAATTATACTGAAGCAGTGAAATATGATAAAATTAAAAACAAAATAAATTAACTTAACTTACTTCTTGAAATGAAAAATTAACTCATTCATTTCACGTTAATTGAAAAATAAATTTAGTAAGTTAACAGTTAAGTTAATGAAAAGCCAAAATTAACTAGTTAAGTTAAAAAGTTAATATAAAATTAACTTATTAACTTAACTTTAACTTTTTAACTCGTTAATGCCCAACCTTGGATTAGTGTACATTTGAATCGTTTGTTGGTTGTTGCCACATCGATAAAATCAAATATTTAAGTAACTTGATCATCATATTTAAAAGGTGATTTTGAAAGGATTTAATATAGATACTTCCATACTTGTATATTTTAGAAAATTAAGGTTTCAGAAATATAGTAAAAATATATTGGCCTAGGTACGTTATGTTATTTGGTATTAGCAAGACTTAAACAGTTAACCTAACTAATAATTAATCATAGAAATAATAAACTAGATATAGGATCATAGTCAAATACAATTTTAATGTGTAGAAAACCATGTAAACATTCAAATTAATAATTATGTTTAGGTATTCTTATAACGTATCTAATATATAGAGTGTGACAGTTTTTATTATATATATAAAAAAAGAAAATTAAATATGTCCATTTATATTCAATTATTACCTAATAATAGTTAGGGATTAAATGTGTACCGGTTATTTGGTATATTCAGTGGCGCCGAACTATATTTTAAAAGGGGGGGGGGGGGCAAGTAAAAAATTATACAGACTACCACCTCCGTTTATGCCTGCTTCAGTGCTGCATATGTATACATTAATAGCTTATTAGTAGGGCAGAGGACTTGTAGCATTTGCATATTTTTTTTGCACAGCCACAAAAATAGCAGAGTGCGAAACAAATACGTTTCATGCTTCCACAAAGCTAGTTTTGACATTTTATTGTGTATATAAATGCATATTTTACGTTTTTTTGGTTTGTAGGGCATATTTTACACTTTTATACGCTATTTTATATTTTTTGAGACATATTTTACTTGAATCGATTTTTTCCACAGTGACATTTTTATTTCAAACAATACAGTCAAAATGTTTGGATAAAAATTTATTTATTTTTAATTTTTGTCGTTTAATATGGTTTTTGACTGTGCTCGGGAGCCTCGGGCACACATTTTTCTTAGAAGCGATAACGATTTTAACGTAAACTATACCTATACGACATCACCACCACAGATACGTGTGTACACCATGCGGGCTTTTATTCGATTAGGATAAATAAATAATAATGTTAATGTATTATGTATTTATTATTTAAATAAAAAGGCTAAAAAAATTTTAAGTGCATATTTTAATTGCATATTATATGGGGTTTTTTAGTGCATAAGTGCTTGCATATTTAGAGCTTTTTTAGAGCTACAAGTCCTCTGCCCTACTTATTAGCAACATAATTCATAAGTAGTTTGCTGGGGTACCCACGGACCCCCACCCACCGAAAAAAGGGGGGGGGGGCGGTTGCCCCTCTTGGGTTATAGGTTCGGCGCCACTGGGTATATTTTTTCATTGCTCAATATTAAAAAAAAACCCAAAATATATAGATCTATTAAAAATTTGATATAGGTATACAAATATATAGTATATAGGTATATTATAAATTTATAACAGGTAATTAAAAAATATAAAATGTATCAAAAAAAGATATTGAAAGGATTGCTGAATCAAAAAACTTGAAAATTTACCCATAGACCATAAGTTATTTTATATTAGAAGTTCAAAATTAATAAATAGGTATATAAAAATTAAAGGCACAACATTTTTATAAGCATTTTAAATCCAAATGTTGATAAAATCCATCATAATCGCGAACATTATCAAATTATTTTGTATTTAAAAATGTATATAATGCTCAATTTTTATAGCTAAGAACTAAAAGTTCAAAATAAGGTTAAAATATTTATAAATATATGTTATATCTATTTAACTATACTGCAAATAATAGGTAACAAATTGGCAAAAAAAAAAACAGCGGTAAGACGGAAATATTTGCACACTAGTTTTGAATTAAATTTATTTTGATGTTTTTGTTGTAATTAAAAATGATTAGGTATATAAATGACCTAATAAATGACCCTAAGAGTTAAAATCTTAATCAAATAGGTACTTAAAGTACTTACATTTTATATAGACCTAATATTATAATGTCTAAAATATTTTACACTTTGTAGAGTCTACATAGTACCTACCTAATAACTTATTATTAAAGCAAAATTACATTAAAAATATAACATCTAAGACGTAACCAAATAGGTACCTATGTGATTTTTATTTATTAGATTTACCGAATTCGTTACCAGGTACGGCGCTAGAATTGTTTTTCGGGAGGGGGGGCAGAGTGGGGCAAATATTTTTTTTACACAGGCTAACGTTTTTTCAACAAACACTGAGGTTAATAAATAAAATATGTATATTTCCCTACCATCATATAACATAATATAGCTATATAGTAGGTACATAAGTTTTTATATTGTAAGCTCTAAAAGTCTAAACAGATAAATAGATAATATTATGTACAAACTTTTGAATAGTTCAAGATGTTTTAAGAATAATGCCAAATATTTTTTATGTACCTTATGTAAGAAAATATTTAATCACAGACCTCCAACAACTATATTCATAATTAATAATGATGTACAAAAATGATGATTTCTTTATGACTTTAATATTACATACGTTTGTGAATGAATAATTATGGTTTTTTTTTTACTTATCTGCATATCATGAATATAAACTTAAGTAATTGTGTTTAAAGTAATGAAAGTATATACTATACGAAAGAATTTCCATAAATTAAAAATTTTTTAAATTTAGGTATATTTCATAAATTCTTTGATGCAGCTCATTTAAGAATAATGTTTTATGACTTTATTATAATATTGTACATATTTGTCAGTGGTGGGGCTGGAGAGGGGACTGAAATGTTCCCTGGCCCGTTCGTTACCAAATGTATTCATATTTCATTTATTTTTTCCATTACCTACTAAGTTGTGTCTTGTTACTTTTGTATTTATTATGAATTTTTACTATGATAACAATAGGCAGTGTTCGGATTAGATAAAGTATTTTTTTTATCTAGATAAAGATACATTTTTTTAAATGGGTTTTAAATTTAGGTATATTTTAGTTGGGCACTAGGAACATAATAATAATTAATTATTAATTATAAACCATAAACTTGGTTTGAGGATCTGTATAAATATTTATAGTGCGTTTGTACAATTTCGCGATTTTTATCAATAAAAAATCTATCTAGATGAATTTATGTAGGTATAGATTAGTAAAAAAATTATCCAAGATCAACGTTTAGATACTTCGTAACTATTTATCTAGATAAGATAAAAGATGAACAAATAATTGGGATTTGAATTTTGAAAGGAATTTAGTCTCGTATACATTTTAAACATAATACAACGAGCCCATGGATGATGGTCCTTTCGCTGATAAATTGTTTAACTAAAAGCTGTTTTTGAATAAATCAGGCTTATCAAATCTATTTTAAGTGCACCTATAATATTGTATAATTACTTTTAATTAATGCAATCTAAACTACGACCTGCAGCCACATCTTAATTGGTTGACGGAATATCACTTCACGCGTGAAACTTAGCACTGTGTTGGCAGCTATTTTAAGTCGAGGAAAAATAATTTAATTAATTGAAAACATTACTTTGCTTTACTTCAATTTTAACACTATATATAAATACCAAACTTAAAAAAGTTAAATGCTTATTGGAAATAATTTACTGTCGAAATATCACAATATACCTAAATAAACTAATTCTATTCAAATAAACAGTGTATAGGCACAACAATAAACACTACTAGCCAACACAGTATAATATCAATGTTATATGCGACATAGCGTTTACTGTTTATACGTCATATAATAATAATATAATAATAATAATAATAATAATAATAATAATAATAATAATGGGGGACGGAGTGGCCGAGCGGATTAAGGCGTCGGTTTGATGCCGGCGGCGGGCGGCATTTTTCTTCGGGCAAGTCACGGTGTCCGGAGAAAAGTGCCACCATCCTCCACCCGGGCATGGCAGATACCTACAGGTGCCCGCTAAAAAATCTGCCAAAACCAAAAAACACACGTGTTTAAAACTTACAGTAGGTACTACCTTCCCAAACGGTAAAAACCACCATATGGCTTAAGTTGCCGCGGATTAATTAATAAAAAAAAAAAAAAATAATAGGTGTATAACGTCATTGAAGGTACTTCAGGTATTACGTATAGGTATAATCATACAATAGTATATTGTGTGGCGAGGGCTGGAAGTGAGCAATTTCAGTCGCGGGCGACGTGTGTAGAGCGACTAGCGAGCCGCAGTCGTGGGCGGCATTTCACTAAAGACCGAAATTTCATTCCCGCTCGAGCCACATATGTGGCACGTATGTGCACATACTATCTTTTGTCACACCTCTGCGTTCATCGATCACCTCAAGTTGGCAAAGGTAATGCACCATGCAGGGATATTCTATGCAACAACCAGACTATTCTACGAAAACAATTTCATGAAAGAAAATTGTTTGCTCGAGAGGTTATAATATGAATATAAGATGTAGCCCACGATGTAGATAATATAAAGTTAATGTTTTGTAAGGACCGTGAAATAGTTTTCAATGTTGCCCCAATAACTTATTCAGGAGGAAGTAACATTTTATTTTATCCCCAATGATTTTTTGAAAGCATACAGTATACAATTTATATACCTATACATTTATCTAGTTAAGTCTCAAAACAAATTAATGTGACTATTTCTGCAGGTAAGGTTTTCTTTTAACTTTTCTTTGGTGGGCAGTCGAAATTTTTTTAATTTTCTCAATTTTAATGAATTTTGTTAAAGTTTTAACTTTAGGCCCCTAAAAAATAATATACATATTGTGGACCTGTGTTCAACTTGACTGAGAGAGAAAATTATTTATCGACGATATTTAAAAATAAAAATGTTAAAAGCTCAAAAACAGTCAATATATTTTGAATATCTTGTAGGAAATATCTTGTAAGGAAAATGTTCATATATTATATAAAAATATTGTTAAAATATAAAGTTTTTACAGTTATTCATTTTTGAGTTATAACAGAAAAACATAATCGATTTTGTCGATAACTGGTTTTGCGTGAAAATTACTATTATACTTATTTGCTAATTTTTTTTCACGACGTTTTTCTAAAATTACTGGGAACTTTTTTACCTTTGAGCTTTGACCCGACAAAATACCAACTAGATTCACTTTTCTATCAGAAAAGACACTGAAGTAGAAATTTGAACCATTTTTACTATCTTAATAGGTAATTGCAGACTTAAAATAAAAATAAAATATAAAAGCACAAATCTTTGTAAAATAAAATTCATTCATGTAAGCCGGGGGGGGGGGCATTACCCCCCATATTTCAGTTAATAGATACTAACTGTTTTATCACTTGTAAAATAAAAATAGTAAATGTACCTACTATATTATCAGACATTTTTGACTTTTTACACAACACTATAGTTATATTGATTATAAATACTATAATTTATTTATTAATGGTAAAACTATTAATTAAATTATTAATTAGTTATTACTTATTGGTTATTTCTAACGTAATCACACAGTACCTACACACTGCACGCTACTACACACTAAGAAGTTATCTTTCTTACATTTGTACAATATATTTTTATACTTAGGATTACGATTAGCCTCCAATTTTGGAAGTACACCCACCCCTAAAATAGGTGTAACGGCTGCCACACCTGATACATGGATTCGGCGCCACTGCAGGTGACCCCGGAATATGGCTGCATTACAGTGACCCACTTGGCCTCTTAGGCACCAGCTACTGTATAGTTGCTATAGCAGATTAGGCTTAGCAGACCGTTACACCTTGCACACCTTTTTATACATAGGTACCTCACAGTCCTCACAACTAAAATTTTGTTATTAACAATAGTTAAGTACAAATTAATAAAAATGAGATTTTCTTATGCCCATAAATAGTTCAAAATGAGTCAATATATTTTGGAAATTTAATTTTGTATAGAAAATGGTAATATAAACAGACAGTGAAAATGTAATGTATGTTCGATTATTATTTATTAGGAACATTTTCAAACTTTTTTTTTTTGTGTTACAATTATTTCTATTACCCATTTCATCAAATATTGATATTTTGATTTAGGTACATATTTAACAAGCATTCACTTTTAAACTATCCTAGTCCATCCTCGATCGAAATCAAATTTTAACGCTGCGTAAAGTCGAAAAACTTCTCTCGGCCGAAGTAACACTTAACTGCCAACTGGTCTGGAAGTTAGTTTCTAATATTTTCAAAGACAATCTTATAGTAGGAAATATTTCATTATTACATTTCGTTAAGGCATCATCTAATGCTGTAACAGTTCGTTGGTCTGGTGTACATTTCTTCCATTTATGGATCCACAACATAATCTCACATAGTCACACCTGGACATAAAAAATAAAATCACATAGATAGCTATAGGTGCCCGTGTAGATATTGATTATTTTCAGTTATTTTATTGAGTACCTACCTTTTCATCAATTTAACTTCTGCATTTAATTTAGAAAATTTAGTTGCTACCACGATCTAAGATATACATAGATATCTCAAAGTGATACCTAATAATTAATAGGTACCTATCAATTTCACAGTATCCAATATATAGTGGTAAGGTACCTATATAAATACTCTGCAAAAAATTTGTTCAGTATCTATTGCTTGATAATTGTTATTATTTTTTTCAACTATCCAGGTATTTTTAATTCACATCCAATATCTGTAACCAACAGTCACTTGCATTTGATAAATACAGTAACACACAGTTTTTACGTCTTTCTTCTAAAATGGTTTTTACCTCATCTATTCACGAAGAAATATTTTTTTAATCTTTTCATGGTAGAAAATGTGCGTTCTGGTGTTGAATTCAAAACTGGTCACCTTGTCCTTGTCATTACCCGCTAATAATTTTAAAAGAAAAGTTCTATCTGGAAAAATTCAGAATTACTTTGAATAATATGCTTCAATGGCTGAATTTGTGTAAAAAGTAAAAAACGTCCAGGTCCCAATCATAGCAAGAATCAAAAAAAATAGATTAATGAATAATAACAAACTAAAATGGTTAATCATAAATAAAAAACCTGAGGGGGTCGCTGTGCTGTATAGTAGCATAGTGTGATGTAGGTACCTCGTCATTTGTCACTGTAATGGATGTATTGAAATTAAAATTCATCTGATTTCAAATTTCAACATAAATAAATGTTGATATATTATTATGAAATCTATTCCGAGCAGATACGTCAGTCAACCTATATGTGTACAAAATAATTCATTATTTTCATATTGGATCGGTAGGTAACTGAATGCATGTAAAGATATTTAAATACTTTTATTAAGAAAAAATATATTTGTTTGTCAAGTATAACATTATTTTGTCTTAAGCATAGGTTACAAACTAATGGTCTAATTATAACCTTCCATTGATTCATTGATGAATACAATAATTACTAATTATTATAAAACTATCCTACATTCCCATAACAAAATGTATTATTTTTTTACGAATGAGATTTCAACATAAATTATTTTAATATCTCAAAATGCATTTGAATCTGTTTAAAAGAATCGAAAAGAATAATATACAACTATAATATTAATATAATTATTATATTGAACAAAATAATATTATTAGAACCCTTTATTATTTTACAAACTATTTTCAAATTTTAATTATATTTCAAAATATAATATATTAATTTTAACTTTATTTCATGAAAACATAAAAAAAAACATGTAGAAATAATTATACTTAAAAACCCAATAAAGTTGATTTAACAAAATATATCATAAATTCAAAAATAAATAAAAGTTATATAATATTATAGTTACTCATCATTATTTAATAAAATAGGTTTAACTTAATTAGAAAAATAAAAGTAACAATCAATGTTGATTAAATTGCAAGTATACTATTTAACATAATTGCCTTTTATGAATGGATAATATCTAAAAAGATGCAAAAAATTGTTACAGCAATCAAAAATTCAAATTAAATGGGTTAAACGGGAATAAAATTAACTTATACAATGTAACTAATATCTTAAAATAATTAAACAAGAGGTATTAATATTGAAATAAAAATGAAAATAAATGTTTTTGTTTTACTCTGAATCATCATTATCATCATCATCATCATCGTCTTCTTCTTCTTCAGATGAAGAATTGCCTTCATCCTCTGATGCACTAGAATCATTTTTGTCAGTTAAAAATTCAGGTTTTCTCAATTTTAGATACAATTGCAAATCCTCTTCAGAAAGGGATCTTAAAAATACTTTCAAACTTTTCATATACTCTTTTTTAAGGGTTTTAAGTTCATTTTCAAACAATGTTTGTTTTCGTCCATTTTTTTTCTTCCAATCTTCTAAACTTGCAATTGGATGTTTATCATTTGCTCCTAATTTACTTCTGTATAATTCAAATGCATTTTTATAAGGTAATTGTTGTGGTTCATTTTTGAATGTTTTAGTTTTCGCGTTATATGTTGAAGTACTTTTTTTTTTAGGTTTTTCTGTGGGTTTTTCTGAGATTACTTCTCTAGCATTAATCCTAGGTACAACTTTTGATTCAGGTTTCTTAGGTTTTGTTTTGTTTTTAGACATTTCTATTTGTTTTTCATCTTCTGGTAGTGTATTTAAATATGCTTCAAATTCAGTTTTATATCGCTCGGTTATAACTTTCAACTTATCTGAATAAATTTGTCGCTCTTCATCAGAAAAAGCTTTCCATTTCTTTGCCAACTCTGTCATTCTCTCTTTAGGAGGAACACCAGCTAATGCATCACTTTGCAACATTTCTTTAGAGAAAAGACCATAATTATTAACTGGGGGTTTTTTTGGCTTGCCTGATTGAGAATCCAAAATATTTCTATCACCTTTGGTCAATGCACTTTTTGTAGGCATAGTGAAAGCAGGATCATTTTTGTGGTCTTCTTTTAGATTGTTTAAATACGTCTGTTCTCGTTCGTTTGCCAATTTAATCCATTTAGATTTTTTCTTTTCTGACATACCTTCCCACTTTTCTTTTAATTTGTTTTGAATATCAGCTTTATCAACATTAGCAGATTCTAAATCTGTAGATTTAGATTCCATAAAAATTTGAAATGGAGTTTTCGGTTTATTTGAATCCTTAGATTTGAAACCTACACTTGTTTTATCAACCATTTCAATATATTCAGTCTTTAATTTTATTGCTCTATCAAGAAATGTTTGTTTTTTGTCGGGAGATAATTTATTATACTTCTCAGCAATGATTTGTGTCAACTGTGGCAATTTTAAATCTGGATGTTTTTTCTTGTATTTTTGTAGTTGTTCTGTGTAAAATAACATATATGCAGATCTAGGTTTTTGTAACCGATTTGTTTTTGAACGATATGTATCAATGCCCTTAGTTTCCAATAAATTTCTAGCATCATGAATAAGATCACCTATAGTTTTAAATGTCCTGAGCTGATCTTGAATTGCTAACCAAGTAGATTGACATTCTTCTTTACTATAGTTATCAAATTGAACTTTATCCCAGTCTAGTTTCGCGAATCGACTTCGAAATGTTGTATTGTCACTCTTAGGAAGTACTGACTCCATTTTAGATAACAGCTTTTGAATGTCATCTTGAGGCCAACGGCTGATAGCAGGATTGTCATTTTTTACTTCATTATTTAATCCATTATCATGATCAGACTGCTCATCAGAATCATCAGAAGAAGAGGAAGACGACGATGAAGACTTTTTTTCTATTATGCTTTTTCTTTTTTTATCAGTGCTTTGAACAGCATTAATCGACTTTCTTTTACGTTCCAAGCCCATTTTTATCTGAAAATAATAATTGTAATTGAAATAGATTTCCTTTTTATATTAAAAGGATGCTACACTCGCATGAACTGTCTCAGTCTTACAAACGCATAACATACCAAAATGTACACTCTGAATAATCCATTTGACTTCTGTTTAATATTAGAGTGAATTGTCATATTATTAAACTTTCAAGGAAGAATGCTATTGAGTGAATTTCGTAGGGGTTTTTTTTTTTATATTGTAATTTTAAAGAGAGTTTACTAATTTTTAAATGTACAGTCAATTTAAAATTTTTAAATGCTCGTAACTCACTTTAAAATTAAAATATAAATAAATCCAACAACATTCACTAGATAATACACTTACTTGAAAATTTTATAATATGACAATTAAACATAACATATCAGGCACGTATAAAGGGGGGTTTTCGGGGTTCAACCCCCCCCCACGAAATAATTTCTTTAAAAATTAAGTCAAATTTATTATATTTCCTATTATTATAAAATATTTTTAAAATTAGCTGTTGACTGGTTTTCTTTGTTTATTAGTCGGGTATGAAATACAAGTTTATACCTATATCTAATATATAAAATGCTCGTGTCACAGTTTTCGTTGCCATACTCCTCCGAAATGGCTTGACAGATTTTAATGAAATTTTTTGTGCATATTCAGTAGGTATGAGAATCGGCTAACATCTATTTTTCATACCCCTAAGTGATAAGGGTTATCCAGAAAAAAATAATAGAAGTGCTCAAACAGGGATTTTGATAATTTACAGTAGAAATATTTGTTTATAAATGGTTGCTATGGTTATATATATAAAAAAAAAAAATATTATTATAAAAATAATAATAGTGTATTATATATTGGTTGCTATTATTTAATCTGGCATGTTTGTTGATTAATATTATTATTTGTATCAATATAATAATTATATGTCTGAGAATCGGTTATTATCTAAGTTTGTATGCTGTGCTATAAGTAATTCCGGAGTTATGGCCTCTTAATTGGGTAGATTGGTCTAATCTAACTGGGAAGAAGATAGGCTAATTTAAAAAGGGTTAAATTTGTTTTTTTTTACTCATTGGATTTTAATACGGTTAAGTTAGGTTTTTGTATTAATTGATTATATTAATCCATCGTCGTGGAATTAAGTAAAAACGACAAACTTGGTATAACTTTGATATTGCGTAGAGTTAAATTATACACTTACGTACAAATAGCACGGGGTCCGCGATCTACCGCAGGTAGATTGCCTACCTGATAATGTACTGCTGTGAATCAGAATTTTTATCCTGGGCAACAGAAAAGTTAAGATAAATCTAGAACATCACACACCGAATATTAAATAACGCATTGAACAAAGTTTGAGTCATATACAGTTTGTACATTTAACGGGTAACGAAGTGCACGGGATCAGCTAGTAGTATTATAGTTGAATTATCGAGGTGATTACTGAGAACTACGCACGAACACAGAACTGTATAGTTGCAATTTGCGATATACCTAGAAAACTCATACTTTGTGGATAATTTTATCTTATCTTATTTCCATATTCGATCGGTCACCAAAAATTTCTATTGAATTGCTAAACTACAATAATAAAATCATTAAACGATGACGATCGTTTAGTTTTAGTCTGTGTTCAGTATTCAAACGGTTATAATATACGAGTAACGAGTGCGATAGTGTTATGGTTATTTTTGTGAGTTCTAACTTATGAAAACTGATTAAACAACCAAATTTGTTAAATATCATTATTCAATTTTGGTGTAAAAAAAATTAAAAATAATAAAGAAACTGAAAGTGAATCGAGTAATATTGAAAATATTGCAACCGAAATTGATGTAGTACCAAACGCTTTGCAGACCCAACTTGATACAAATATAAACAATGAATCATTAAAAAATTATTCTCTGGATATTGGATTATTTTTTCAGCTTCTA
>NC_042494.1:59959682-59966719 GCF_005508785.2 Acyrthosiphon pisum
AAAAATTATTCTCTGGATATTGGATTATTTTTCAGCTTCTAATAATATAAATGATGCAAAAAAAATAACAGGGTTATTAGAAAATCCATGGACACCACTGTTCTGTTCATAATACATATTATTTAAAGTTTTATTTATTTTTATTACTATTATTATTCCTAATATTCCTATTTCCTAAATATACTTACTTCTGAACACTGAACAAATGACATACATAATAAAGTTTGAATATTTAGCATAATAATTAAAAAATTAAAAATAATGAGTAAGTAGGAAGAAATTGTTTTATTATGTTGCTGTACAATTTGTATTGCTATATTTTGTAACCCCCCCCCCCCCCCCCCCCGAAATTTTATTCTGTGTACGTGACTGTAACATATTTGTACCTACTATATTTTTCATATCTGTTACAAAATGTTTAAATAAAAGTAAATAATAATAAATTGTTTACAATGTTTAGTAGCATAGTTAATAGCAGGGACGGGAACCTTTTGAATTTATCGGTATCGGTTCCGGTACCAGTTCTCCAAAAATAAAATAACGATTCCGGTTCGGTTCTGGTTCTTTGATGAAAAAAAATAAAGGTACCTGTTCCAAATAATTTAGGTTCCGGTTCCAGATAATTTCGGTACCAAAAAGTATAATTTCAAATAGTCATCCATAATGTAGGTATAATTGAGGTTAGGTAAGGTTAATTTATTGAGGTATGAGAAATATTAGAAAACTCATAATATATCATAGATACATACTACATAGGTTATACACAAAACCGTAATACCTTTAAATATGATAAATAAAATTATTTTATGTTTGAACCTAAAAGTACCTTTTTAATTTAAAAATTCCGGTTCGGTTCCAGTACTTTATTATATTAAAATAAATGTTTTGGTTCCAGAACCGGTTCTTTTAGGTTCAGTTCCAGTCCCTGGTTAATAGGATGTTGAAATTGATGAAATTAAAATATCATACAATAGCCAACGTGAGGATACAGGTTATGTTCTTAACTTTAACTTTGATAATAAATGAATACTTATATTAAAAACATACATTTACTATGTTGCTCGTGGGTCAAAGAGAGAAAACTAAATAGCGCACTGACATATTCTTAATAATTTTTAATATCATTTCCTAATTGCACTTAAAAAAGTAAGACTGTTTTATAAAAATCCTTAAATTTGACACATTTAAATTGTTTTAACCTTTTTACTGTTATACTAATTATATTTTGAACTTGTGTACCTATGTTATTGTATATACTATGTACAATAAAATATTTTTTTAAATTAATTTTTGATAACTTAACTATCTAATTATTTAAGCCTAAAATAATGCAAGCCGGGGTTTCCTAAAATTATTATGGTAAATGATAATATTATAAAATACAGGAATATAATAGTACGTCTAGAACACTGAATGGTATAAATGTTTTGAACATAATAGTATGCATGGAGCATTGAAAGGGTCAACAATATATTTTTGTAGTAGTATTAAATATTGCGAGGAAATAATTTCTTATAATTATATAATAAGCTAATAATGTTTGTAAGACAGGTGAGGTACCCACTTAAAATTATATATATCTACAATATAATGACAAGTCGACAACATAAAGTATCTATAGTAAAATGTACCCTTTTTCCATAAATATATCATTCTATACTAGACTAAATGTAATATATCATAGAAATACAGAAAAATATTAAAATTTTAGATTAGGTAAAGACTGAAGACTACTGGTGGTGAGATGATAACAAACAACTAAACAAGTACCAAGTAATAATTTAAATTGTGAATCATGGCTAGTGTAAATGTTAGCTATTACTTTTTCAGAGACAAAATCAAAAAAACATAAATTACCTATCTTATAAAATAGTTACCATGACAGAGAAGTTTTGATAGTAACGAAATAGTAATACAATTTATTAAAATGATACAGTGAGTCGGATAGACAATTAAATCAATATTATCATATTGTCAGAATGTTAGTATGAGAATTAGTTTAAAGTATCATGTATGACAAAATGTTTAAAAAGGTAATTTAATTATATAAATTAAATAGGTACACTATACTATTTAGGACATTAAGATTGTTTAAAATATTAATCATTAAAATAAGGCTTCAAAAAATAGGAACAATGTCAAAAGATAGCCAAGTAAAAATGGGTATCAACCAAGAGGTGGTAAATTTTTTTTTGTTCAGGATTCAGGAGTATCATTTATAGCAGTCATAGTCCCCCGGTGAATTGCTGATCATAGTGATCTGAACTTCAGCGCATGTCACACTAGTTTGTGGCACCATGGCCTACCCTGTAAGCTATACTATACTTGTTATAGATTGCGACTAAGATTATATACATAGTAGTATTGACTTAATCAGTATTTAATTTTTTTAATTTATTTATTTCACAAAACCTTAATAATAACTAGGTACTTGTAACAGAGGAGCTGGTCTATCTATTAACTATATGTTATTTTATGATGTTCCCCGTTAAATATCTTTTAATCTTTAATTCCACTATCTATAGCTTTGCAAAAAACATGTTTTTTATGAATGAATATATTTATGCTTTAAAGGGTGATGACTGATGAGTAAATGTAAGTATTTTCTATAAATTAAATTAATTGTTTTCATGTATTATTGGCTTGGCCCCCTCTGCCAAAACAGGTTGCGCACGCTTATGGAAATCATTGTTGAAAGTTAAGTAGGTAACTATAATAAAAAGATTGGAGTGATTGTGATGAACAGTAACTACTTTTGTTTTACTATTTAAACTAAATTTATTGAGAAAAATATGGTTGGAATTACTGGAAATGTAAAAAAAAAATACATTGTTAGGTAGTTGGGTACAAATGTACAATGAAATATTCTATTATTCAGTTCTGATGGATGTAATATCAAAAATGTTATATTTAATGCATTTATACACGATCATAGCAGCTATGAATGTCATCTAAAGACATTATATAATCATTGGTTTAACTGATTTAGATGTGAAAATTAAGTGCTATAGAGATGTCTGGAGAATGTGGAATATAAACTGTTTGCTAAAGGCGTTATGCAGTATTGGTTGGACCGCTCGTGACACCCAAAAAATACATGAACTTTTTTACTCAAAAACTAAACTCGAAGAACTTACTTCTTAACTCGAGAAGGAGGGGGGGGAGACTAAACCTCGTTACAATAGGGGCCCCTATCATGAATGAGACAGAAACTGGACCAACGGTATTAAACAATATTATTAACTACCGAAGACACCATGCACAGTGGGATATTACAATAGTTGAACTCCGGTTAAACCACCGAATTCGGCCGGTAAAATCAGTGGTTCAAGCGTAACCGAGGTTTAAACTATGATGCGCATCACAATCTAATGTCTTTCGAAAAAATATGTTGGTGTTAGATTTAGGGGCTTCAAATTGAGCGGGACACTTGTTGAGTTACTATAATGATATTATGTACCACGTTTTATAGATGAGAAACACGTACTCGTTAAGCTTTTTAAACAGTTTATTAAAAACAAATAACGTTCCGACTTGGAACTGTTATGTATACGACACGACGACCAAATCATCATACTTACGTTTGTTTCGAACAATTCAACATAAAAACCAATGATCCAACGGCCAAGTTGGTTCCGGCGAACAAAAAACCACGAAATCGACGGGCGACGGCAGTGACTACGTAAGAGTGGGATACGGTCGTGCTCGCTCAGCAGTAAGTAGAGTCGAAAATTCCGTTACAAAACACTAATGTCGTCGATGCCTCATTGCCTCCTAACCGCGTAAAATTGTTGGGCAGAGTGTGTGGTTGATTTTTGTTGATAAAACAGCAATTTGATATTTTGTTTACACCGTACGGCCATGGAAGAAACGACGATACGATTTACCGGATGTCGTTGTGAATTCATGACGTCCGCACGCGCAAAATACGTCCGGCATGATACCCAACCTAATAACGACGCTCGGAGACCGGAGTAGAAATTGTAAAATTTGTTGTGATATTTAGTAAATATTAGTACAATAGTAATATAATACTATAATCTTATTGTTACAAATTAATTATTGATTACCTATATGGCTAAATAATATTATTAAATAACAAAATCCAAAAGTCTTTTCATATCGTCGCTTTTTTCAAAACTGTCAATTATTAGGTCAGTGTTTATGTAAATCCCCCTATGCAAATTAGAGAAAGAATATGTCTGGGAGGGAGGGGGGCTACCGAACCTAGGAAAAAAAGCACCGAAATTTATAAATTCGTTTTTTCGTGTGCAATGATATTATATCACTGAATTCAAATTTAACACCATCCATTTTATTTACGAAATTTACCCACTTGCAACCTTCTTAAAACTTCGATTTACCTAAGTTTCAAAGATAAAAAAATTTAAAAACTGACTGTACCTATAGCGTTGTGTGCCTGCGTAATACACCGAAAATTGTAAACTTCGTAGGCTACTTACTTTGTAATGCTAAAACTTAAAAACTAATAATTTCCTCCAATTTACTTTTGCACCATCGGGCATCGGTCTCAACCCGTTGTAATACTTGGTTTCCGAAAAAATGTTTGAAAATTCGTTTGGACGCTAAACTAAGATTTGTTCCAGATATTGTTTATAGATCTTGATTGAGGACAGCATAGTCGGATGAGTATATTAGGAAAATGTTTAAAATTCAAGGCATTTCCTATAAGACTATTTTTAGCATGCCAGTTGTGGCTAGCCCACTCCAATTGTTTTGCTCTTAGGAAAAATCTGATATTAGGCTTCCATAGTTCCATATTCCCAGTTTTGATTTCGAATAAGTCCGTAGATTTTCAGCAAAACTTTTCTTTTTGTGCATAAAATTTGTTGTTGGGTTAAATTATTTTTTGTTCGGTAGTTTTAGCGTAAGCATATACCTATCATACATATTTATACCTGTATTAAAATTATCTATATACCTATATCCATAATCTATAACTACTAAAAAAATGACATTTTTTATACTTAGGAGAACGCATTTATATCTATATACATAAAAATTAATGTTTGTCTGTCTGTCCTTTATGCATTCCTAAACGGCTGGGCCGATTATGATGACATTTTGTGTGTGTGTTTAGGTGGTTCCCGGGATGATTTAGATTCACAATTGGACCAGGTAGGTCCAACCGGGGGAAGTGTTCAAACATGGATTTTAAAATTTACGATGGAAATGTTTGTTTATAAATGGTCGCTATTTGGAGAAACAATTAGTAGAAATTAGTATTTACAATTTTATTGGTTGCCGTTGATTAATCGGGCAGATCAGGTAGGTACAAGCTTGCTGCTTGCATCAAATCGAATGTTTGCACATGCCTACCAGAGTTGCGAGTTACACCCATTTTTATGGGCGACTAAGTGCACGGGATCAACTTGTAAAAATATAAAAATATACGCAATTTGAAAAACGATTCAAAAACGTTTGAAATCCACTAAAAATTCAAAATGTTAACTTTCATAATAATGAGTAAAACGTTCACGATTTGTCAAAACGCGACTGAACGTGTTGTTTCCTACTAGTATGCATACTTACTTATTTGTAAATGCAGTGACCAAAATAAAGTTAGTTAATTAATCGAATTAAATTAAGTCTATGGTGTTAAAATTATATTTTAACATATAAAATCAATATATACTTAGACTATTTGTAAACTGGGCATTTTCCGGAGGTAGATATAAAGGTAAAGTACATATAGGTACAAATATACAATCATATAGGAAAATATCTTTAAATAAAATTACAATAATACATAATATAATTTGTTATTTACATACCTACCTATATAATATAATATAGGTACCTAGGTTGGTATTTATAATTAATACTAAATTTAAATTGAGTTATTCTTATTTCTTAAGTATAAGTACCAAAAAAACTAAAAATATTTTCACTTTAGAATACTAATGTAATGAACAAAATGTGTATCATTTTATTATATTATTCTACGAAGTTCTTGGTACTATTTTGACGTAACAACCGTCGACAAATTTAAGTGTCGATAAAAACATAACTCTTAGGTGTTTAGGCGTGGGACATCTTTCCGACGGAGAAAATGTATTTTTCCGCACTAGTGTCGATATAACGGTTTTCATTTGGAGTATGCCATATTTGATCCCAATACAATTTCTGTATCCCGCACTGAACGGTATGAATGAATATGGATGTCGGCCGCGGCACGTATCTGGCAAAAAATTGTCTGGGTTAAACTTCTCTGGATCAGTGTAGTACTGGCCACTCGAATGTACAAATAGTGGACTGACCATCAGTGTTGAACCTTAATAATTTAAATATTTAAGTATTAATATAAATAATTAAATTACATCTAATATAGGTACTATTATACCGGCTGGACACAAATGTTCTCCAATTTTCATTTCCTCTTCTAAACTTCTACCAAACACTGGCAAAGGAGGGAAAATTCGTAATGTTTCTTTGATCACTCGTTCTAGATATTCCATTTGTTGTAAATCTTCATATGTTGGTGGTCTATTATGATCCCCGGTCGAAAATATTGATTGCAATTCCTCAAACACCTATAACTCAATAAAATAACTATAATTTAAGTGAAAAAAATTGTGCGCATAAATAATTGGTAAAATATATTTGCCTTGTTCTGTACATCTGGATGATGAGCTAACATAAAAATTGCACATGCATTGGCCATAGCAGTAGTTTCTTGTCCTCCTAAAAATATAAATAATTGTAATCAAATGAAAATAAATATAATATCTTATATGTGAGTATATCCTATGTTGTTGGAAAGAGTAACTGACTGATCAAGTTGAAAAAATGTTCATAATAGTAGAATCAAATAGGGGATTCAGACCGCGGACCCTTGCAGACCCTGCGGACCTTGCCGACCTGCCGACACTGCAGACCACCGGTGGCACCTCGCTCACGTGTGCGATTATTAACGCATGCGCACAACAAATCTACTTGTACTTTGAAAAATTATATATTAAAACAAAATTTTATTTATTGTGCGCATGCGTTAATAAAATACACCGGTTACGTAG
>NC_042494.1:59967007-59972311 GCF_005508785.2 Acyrthosiphon pisum
CCTATTTGATTCTACTTAATACAATATATTATTAAATTATACTACTTAAATTGAATATTTTACACAAAAACATTTTTACTTATATAGATTAAACAATAATCAACAAAAATGTAGATATTTTATGATTTGAATGCTATCTCATACGCAAACTCAGTGGCGCCGAAGTCCATGGTGACGTCAGGCCGTGGCCGACTGGCCACATTTTATTTACTTCATAACTTTAATATGAGCAATGAGCATGAGTATATTTAAATCGTGATTATATATTAGGGTACCTCTATATTAAATAATTAAGATATTGAGGCTGGGAAGTTTTAAAACTGCCCGACCACATTTTAAAAACTTCGGCGCCACTGCGCAAACTAATATATCTATGTAAATTATTTAGAATATAATGATCACAGGTTTATATACACAGGGTGATTCACCAAGCATGCTCACTCCCTTTTTTCTTCAATAATACTGTTATTCAAAATCTGATTTTAGTGATTTTTGAATATACTTTAACACCATATTTTCAAATTCTTGAGATTTTTTGTACTTCTTAAGGGGTGTCCTGTGTAGATACAAACTTCTGTTTTTCGAATAAGAACACCCCTATTCTACGATAAATTATACAATAGATGATTTTTCTGAAATGGTTGACGCATAAAAATCAAGTAGATTTTAATTAATTATCTTTGTGCTATATAAGAATAAAAGGTTCACGGTAATCGGTTTATAATATATGGGGGCATGGTGATTTTAAAATTGTAGTCATTAATATTAATAATATTTTGTAAAAATGACTCATGTACCTATAATAAATACTAGATCCAATTTTAGGTCTATTTTATATTTAAGAAAACCCATTTTTAAGGAATATTATTTTTAATACATAAATTTAATAACTAAGAAACTACTCATTCGAATTTTGAATTAGGTATATCAACATTGTCAAAATAATTATACATTAAATAATTTACAGTAAAAAAAGGGGGTTCTCATTTCAAAAACAGAAGTTTGCATCGCCACAGGATAGGTACCCCTTAAGTAGTACAAAAAAAATCATTAATTTGATAATATGATCTTTGAGTGTATTTAAAAATTTCAAATATATTAACTTTAATAAATTCATTATTAAAAGAAAAAATGGGGATGAGCATGCTTATTAGTTATTACTCTGTACATTATATATATTCTTATATTTACCAATCATGATGGTTACAAGTTCATCTCGTATTTGCTCATGTGACATTTCATGATAGTTTCCTAATAAAATTTCTATAACTGTTTTTGTTTTCCGACAAACATCTTCGTCATCTGTTTCTACTTTATTTTTATTATTCGCATTTTGGTTCAATTCATCAAGTTTTTTTTTAATTATTTCGTCCGTGAACTCGTTTATGATTTTTTGACTTTGATCGTGTTTTTTTTTGACTGATGAAAGTTGGAATAATGTTTTGCTCAAGTACCACGGATGTGTAACTCTATATTCCCATGCCTAAAATAATAGTGATTAAATATTAAATAAATACATAACAATACCATCATAATAAAATTTACTCACGTGCATGACTGTTTGTAAATTTTCGACAAATCGATGACGACCACCATTTTGAGCATTAAATTTTACACCTAATGCAGTCCTTCCAATAATTTCCATTGTAGCCATGCTAACAGGGACACTTATATCACACTCATTCGATTTCAAATCACATTTTTGTTTCAGTATGTCATCGAGGACATTAGATTCTTCGTAAAATATAGGTATAAAAGATTTTGTAATTGTAAAATTGAAGCCTCCAGATACCATTTTCCTAAAATAAAATAAAAATTCATTGTATTTTGTAATTTAATGTAATATCTATATTTAATCGTACTTAACTTAAGTTATAACTTATATATATATATATATATGACGTTACACCGTGTTTGTACCTAATTTGTAATTTGTATTCTCATATTAGGTAGGTATCCTATAGGATAGATATACCTATATCCTATAGGATACCGAAACGAATCAAAACTTACCTGTTACTCTTCCATTTTTTTATATCATCGATAGAAAATATTCCTTGACCCATGATGGATTCTTGAAGAACCAAGTATTCTTTAGATTTCTTTTGTAATTTTGGATTAGTAAGGACCATTTCTATATCTTCAGGTCGCGTGAGCACAATGTATAGATTATTTAAGACCCATAATTTAAATAAAGATTTCTCATACCTAGAAAAATTCAAATGTATTGAAAAGAGTTTGTTATTTAAATTTATTTACACATAATTATTGGTTTAGTTTTGTAGGCATTTATAGGTTTTATTGAGTTTTTTATTTTTGAAAAAAATTGATTTTGTTATATTGCCACTAAAATATAAACAGGCACAATAATATGGCTTATATTTTATGAACTTATGAAATCTCAGTTTATAAATACCAAAACATACTACATTTATACCTGTATGTAGGTATTATAAGCGTGTTTTAATGACTTACTTTTGGCACAGTTTTACTCCATTTAACATAAGTTGTTCCGGTCCTTGTAGAAATAATGGTAGCATGCCAATAAAAATCGAACCATCGGGACCGGGTATTTTATTTGCCAATGCTCTTTTTCTTCTGCCTTCCAATCGCAGTATCATAATTATTACTACCAATATTGCTATTAGAGTAATAACAGTTAAATACCACATATCTGATTCGTTGAAATCTATTACCTGTAAAAATATTTATATTGAACAATGAACATATTATTACTTTGTATAATATTTCAAGAAAATACATCTTATATATTATCATACACTATAACGTTAATACAGTGTATAATATTATCTCAAAAAGAGTTCATTTCTTCTAATATCTGTGTATTCGAAATTCCTCGGCAGGAATACACGCGTAAGTGGAGATTATTAACTCTAATAATCTAATACGCGTAGTTTCTCAATATTACAGATGATGGGACACTAAGTAGTAAGTATTAAATCCCACCGGTACCTATACTGTATATTATACGACTATAATAGGTACTCTGTTATTGAAAAATTCACTAAACTATCGTCATCATTGCCAGTATGGATTATTTTTTCAAATGTCAAATACATTATAATTACGTTTAATGTGTGTCGTCTAATATCGTTGGCAGAAGTATAGACTATAGGTACGTTGGTTTTGGCTTATAAATAAATAAAGGCGTGTATAGGTACCCACTATACGTCTATACATATCAAGCCTGCGCAAGTTAATGATAGTTTTTAATTTAGTTAAGTTGAGTTGGTAGAAAACATTTTAAAAAGTTTAAAGTTAATAGGTAGGTAGTTATCGTTTTATTTTTAAACTCAGTTACGTTAAATGTTACATGGAAACATGCAATTAACTTAGTAACTTCTTTTTTAAACTTATAAATAGCTACCTAGTTATATGGTTTTAAAATAATAAAAAGTAAATGTTTATGTAATATGTCATCAATAATAATTTTACTATATTTATTATTTAATTATTACTAAATTAACGAAATTTGGACTTGATTAAAACTAACTCGTTATTATTTATTAAGTTTATATCAATAAACATCAGTTAAGTTAAAAATTAAATTAATGCAAATTAAACTGAAAAAGTTTAAATTTAAAATTAACTTAACTTCTCGTCTTGTGCCCATATTTGCATGGTGCTATATGATTATATAATAATATTTATTATCAAAAATATTCGTCTTATTTTGCATAGTAAATTCAACACAAATTATATTTTAAATAAAAAATTAATTTGAAAAATGTGTGTACATTTTTAAATTTGTATAAAGTACCTACAATTATTTTAAAAGTGCAACAATTTTAATTTGTTGATCGTATATTCCACCATATTACTATAGATACAAGATAGGACGTATACTATTACATTTTTGCTGTATAATATTTATAATATATCATATACACATAATATTATGTCCTAATTGTTTTGTAATAAAAAATAAAAGGTTTGTCTGAAATTTAAATTATTAGAAATATTATTATTTGATTTATAAATAATTTAAGAGCATACTTCCATTTCAAGAAATATAAGTCAGTATATTTAGTAATTACAATAATTTTGATTTTTGTATCCAATAGCAATAATAATAGAAATTATTAATTTTTTTTCTACAATATTCAATATTATTTAAACTATATTATTCTTTGAAATAATCATTTGATTTGCTTACAAGTTTGTTGATTAATTGAAAATGTCCTACAATTATGGATCAAGGTTATCAGAACTGCTAATAATAACAAGTATATTGCAGTGCCGTATTTACCAGTAAACACTATAAGCTAGTGCTTAGGGCGGCAATTTCTCAAGGACGCAAGTAATTTTTAATATTACATTTTTAGGTACTAAAATAAATGGAACTAATTATAAAATGTTTTTAGACCAACGGGATTGTGGTAATATTTATATTTTATGTTTTTCAATTTCATAATCGTACAGTTTATCGCTCTATTATATAGCATTGCTGCATTATTTGTACATTTTTCGCTATCGTGTTGTAAACAAGTGGATACGACTATCGTAAAATAAGTTATTTATATTTGTAAAATTATTGGTTTGCATTTTTTTTGTTTATATTATTTATGATGTTTGAGAGGACTTGGGTAAGGAGGGATAATAGGGGATTTATGATCGATTTAAATTCGTCAAGAAATTTAGTGAGAGAGGTCTCATTATCAGTTGAGTTGGAATGGTTGTTGGGAGGGGGACCCTTAGTCGCGTTTGCATACGTACGTGGGTACGCTGAGGAGTTTTCATTAGGTTGAGAGTGATGTCCTAGACTGCTGGAAGTGTATGGTGGCTGTGGTTGAGAGTTGTAGCTTGAGATGTTGGCAGTTTTATTCGAGATGTTGGTAGTTTTACTTGAGAAGTATGGACGCTTCTGTCTGAGTTGTTTGAAGATGAGACAACCCTTATAGTTTGCTAGATGAGGGCCGGAACAGAGGGCACATTTTGCAGGGAGCTCTGGAGGTTTTATACAGGATGATGTTGGGTGGCAGTCGCCGCATTTGACGCATTTAGCGGGGTAAGCGCAGTAGGTTCGGATGTGGCCATAGGACTGGCAGTTGAGGCATTGCGGTATTTCTCGTTTTTATGTGGTTCTTCTATTTTGACTTTTGTATGTAGTAAGGCAGTGATGGAGAAAATATCGTTGTCGCTTTCTTGAGGGTTGAGATCAACAAAGAACATTGGAAGTGGTGATTTTGTTTGATGGAGCTTAATGTTTATTATATTTTTGACTGAGTGGCCAATTTCTTCGATTGCAGCAGCGATGTCTTCAACTGGGGTAGTTGGATGAAG
>NC_042494.1:59972361-59976123 GCF_005508785.2 Acyrthosiphon pisum
TAGAGTTTCATAGCATTGAACTATATAATAACTATATTATTATATAGCTCAATGTTTCATAGCGGTTTGGTGTCACAAATAGTTTCGCTTTCTTGGCAATGATGGCAGACGGTGAAGACGGTGGGGTGGCTGATGTAGATAAGACGCGTTTACCGTCATTAGTTTTTGTCTTATCGTTATTTTTTTGTTTGTTTACGATTTTATTGTTGAGAATCGTAATTGGGGAAACTGTTTGCTGGTTACGTGACATAGCTAATCTGGTTGGGGTTCAAGGTCAACACTCGGACAGTGCCCGGGTTTGGTTATAGAGTGAGCAGTTGCGTGGGTATTGTATGTTTAAACTTAATGTAGATATTTTAATAGGTGAGTTAGGTTATGTAACTTAGTGCAAAAAATCCCAAAATTAGATTCTTTTTTTAAACCAACCATTTTTTAAATGAAGTTGACAATTATGAAACTACACAGAAAACGCTCGCTAGTTGTTCAAACTCGGGTACTAGTACTACGGACATCACTTATATTCAAAACGTCACATCTTCAGAAAGTTGTTCAACTAATACTACTGAAAAAGATGATGTACCTGCAATAGTCGATTTAATCAACGCAAACTTCAAGCAGACGAGACAAGAGAAAATGAAGTTCATATGACTGGAAGTGATAAGTTAAGAATAGAAACATATTTTACCATACTGGACCGAGTGAAGAGTGAACTTGAAAAAGATGCGCTGCTTATACTAATACATTTGACAAATATGACTTTTTGACTAATTTAATACTACTTTCGCCAGAAGAAATAATCAAAAAGCTAATAAGCTTCAAGAATTTTATAGCGATGATTTAGAAAAATCATTCGCTTGTGAATGTGTTCATTTTCGAGCATATCTTCAAAGTATTAATACAAATATTGATGGAGTTATCGAATTATCAATACACTTACGCGGTAATAATTTAGATACAGTTTTTCCTAACGTAGATATTGCTCTACGTATGCTTTTATGTATGGCAATAACTTATAATTGTTCAGCTGAAAGTCTTTTTCTACGTTAAACGTGTAAAATGTATTCAAAAATAAGTATGTAATATGTGTTAAAGTATTAAAATTGAAGCAAAATATGTAGTAAAATAAAATTTATAAATACGTAATAAATTTTTTTTTTCCCAATTTGCCTATAAGATTGTGCTGGTCCCAAAGTGAGTCTTATAAGCGGCGTCTACTGTATATAAATAAATAGTAATATTATAGAGCACAGGTAATTAACTTATGGTTTTGACATAATACCCAACTAATAAGCAATAATTATTAACCTACGTACTATGTAGGTAGGTACTTACTCCTAATAAATCTTCTTATGTTGTAAGCTAGGTTACTTACTAGTTACTATAGGTAAACATATAATTTAATTTTACATTCAAATTAAATACATTCCTACTTTAATATTATTATTTTTTATTCATTAAAAATATAAAATATTAACCATCCGAAATAAATTAATAATAAATTATTAACTCTATAATTTCAATTTTCAACTCCGTAACATATTGGTCAAATGTTTAGGTACCTACCTAATTTTTGATCTGTAGAACTGTGCGAGGTTATTACTACATTTCTGAAGAAACTATTCATTTGGAAGTACCTAATAATTATTAATGGAAGACTTAAGACTACGATAGGTACCTACGAAAATGCATGACTATGCCAATAAAATCAACACATATGTCAACCTAGCTGTTTAGTGTTTAGACTTTAGTTCACTTTAGGCGTGTAACAAATAGTATTATATTCGGACACCCTTAGCTTGTCATTATTTTGGAAGTTTAATTTAATTACTTAAAATAAGCCAATTAATGATTACAAACTATTAAAAAAAACTAGAAAGAAAAGATTTTTGACATAATTCCATGTATTTAGTTTAACTACCTAATGAATTATTACTATTGTAAACATTTTTATCATCAAGAGAAGATTCAATTATGATTTAATTTCAACGTATAATCGTTTTAGTTTTTAGGAATATTTAAATTTAAATAATCAACGCAAATCCATATTATGTACCTACTTATCGAAGTGATGCATAGAATAACAATTATTCTACTCCGAGAACCCATAAAATATTTTAACAGTATTTTAATATATTTAGTCGTAAGTTATAAGGTAAACCTCATTCATTATTAATAGGTAACTGTAAAACAATTTTGATCTTAATAAAGCTAATATATTATATAATTGTTTATAATATGGGTACGTCGTATACGTCAACTAGGTTTTTCGAATTAAATTATATTTCTTTTCTTAAATCTATAAATCGAACGTTTCCCCGCGATCAAAATTGTGTTAGGCGTCGAAAACGAAAACTCCTCTCCTTTACCAGCCAATTCGTCGCGGTACGAATTTCCCATTGCATATGTTATTGTACCAACATCCGGTTGTGCGCATGTACCTATGTGAACGTAATATTATTTTTTATTATTGTGAAAATTTGTTTCAACGTACTGAGGGCCTATACATAGAGCGTAATTTACACTTGTGTTGCTATAATTTCATCAGTCCGGTACCTACTATTGCTGTAGTTCTGCAACGATATTTATTACACACATACGTGCATGATGGCGGTGAAAACAACATAATTTTTTTAACAATGCCACGATTATTCGGTTATTACATCGATATAATATTATTATCATAATATTTCAAAACGAATTTTTCAGTCAAATAATATAAACGCGCACTTCGTTTCTTATCGATTCTATACATTATATTATTGAAATAATCTTCAGACGTCGTGCTAGGTACGACCTATATGTTATTATCACAGTCACGTGTTTCAAAAATTTTGTCACAGGAGCCGCGGGAATGCACGTAATATAATTTTGTCGTCATATTATTTTAGCTGGTTCCACGACAAAATATCCCGGTCAAAATGTCCCCGACAAAATATCTCTAAACCAAAATATCCCCGACAATGTGTGGGGATATTTTGTCAAAGTCGTGGGCTCCAGAGTGCAGGTACGGACTGCCGACTTCTCCGAAACCGTATGTCCGTATATACTATAAACAATTTCCTATTCAACGGAAAACGTTGTAGACCGAGTATAGTTCACGGTATGGCGTAATAGTTAAGATATTGAGAGATGATATTTTGTAGCTATTTACCAATTTCAGTATACCTACCTACTTATAATTTGCGCAACCCACCAGGCACCAATAGTACCTATACATTTAAGTGCTTATGTAATTTTCGCTAAAATCTAACGACGGAAAACGAAATGGCATAGCATAATAGCATATTATTGGAATATTTACCTAATACATTTACCGAGCTCACAAGTCACAACAGTTGTCAGTTATAATACATAAAACGTGAATACGCGTGAACATGAAAATTGAACAATTAATTTATAATATTCCAGATTTTAGCCTACGTATTTTATGATTTAGCTTACATTTTTTATTTTACTTTTTGTATATTTTCATATTTTTCTTCAAATGTATTTATTAAAATTAACTTGATTGATGAATAAAATATTATATAATAAAACACATATGAATAAGTACAATAAAAAATATTATTAATTATTTTGAACTGGAGTAAATACTTATATTCATATTGTTGTATTTTGATGGAGAACTTTAACTGTACGTCTGTACCTATGATATATATACATATAAATCGGGTGTTGCACTTATAATTATATCTACGAAATATTGAACAGCCAAAATTATTTTGATCAATAGTATGTTTTTTATGTCTCTTAAAAATCCGA
>NC_042494.1:59976525-59978414 GCF_005508785.2 Acyrthosiphon pisum
ACTATATAATATTTACTGTATATTAATTATATAATTTTTATTAACTTAAGGAGAATTTTTATTTTCCTTGGCTTCTTGGCCATCTCATCTAACACTTCATCTGGTTTAGGAATTAGGAATGGGTAATGTAGTACAAATCACAATATTATATTATATACATAATACAGGTAACATATTATTCAAAATTAACATTTTATAAAATGTAAATTAAGATTTTAGAGATATTACAATTACCTAACCTAAAGTACTATTTCAAGTTTTCTTGGCTTTTTGGACATTTCATCTAAGACCTCATCTGATGTAACATTGATATCTTTATGTACTGCCAACAACGTTAATCCATTCAAGTGATCGTAAAATAAAATGTTAGTATTTTTTTGAATGTTAGTTGGACATTAGTTTAAGTTTAAGAGTGTTATACTTCAAGCATTAAGTTTCTAGTGCATGTCTTAACCCTCTTTAACGTTGAAAACATTCTTTCTGGAGTGGATGTTGAAACAGGCAGTACACATAAAATTTTTAATAGCTTATTCAAATTCATAAAAATAGAGGAACTGCAAATTTTAAGAGCATCCAGGCCAGTTTTAATTACTTCATTATTTTCCAATAACTTTGTTCGCCAGATTTTTAGTTCAGCTAGACTGTTGTCTTTATTTATGTGTGGTGAATAAAACTCCAGTAGTACCTTAGTATTAGGTCTATGAATTATACATACTTTATAATAATTAATAATATGTATGATAATATTTAACATAACTAAAAAATTAAATTAAATTAAAACTAATTAAGTACACATTACACTCTACATTATTTTTCTGAGTAAACCAAAACTATCGAAGAACTATAAATTACGCATAAAAAAAGTTCATGGTGGGGGGGGATATGACACCCTCATCCCCCCCGTGAGCACGCCACTGCATACCAATGTTTATATTAGCCATGAATGTAATGATTTTACAATGTGTTTTTTTTTTTTGTATTTTTTGTGTTTGTGTACTCGATAATAACAGTCGAAATAATGCTTTTATTTTTAATTTCAGTATCTTTTCGGATGGGAACTAATAAAACTAAAACTAAAATGAAAATATTCCATTTTGCATTCGAATGAAATTAAAATTATTTTTTTGACAGCCACATCGTTTTACACAATTATAATTTGTATAAACTATACACATGTTATAGAGTAGGTATCTGGTATACAATACAAAGTTACAAAAATATAATTATTAATATAATATTTATTAATATAATTATTAATTACATAAATTATATGGCCCTAACATTGTGTGTCGTATACGAAATTTAAAAGTGTGTTACTCTAATTAAACCTTTATAATAATATTATGTATAATTTTATATCTTCACATTTAAAACTGACAATGTCCATAAACAGCTCAAAAAGAGTCAAAATATTTTCAAAATTTTATCGTGTATAGAAAATAAAAATATTAACATTCAGTGAAATTTTCAAATATCTACAGTCGTTTGTTCTTTAATTACAATAAAATGAGAAAATCGTTACATGAGAAATCGAGTGAATATCAAATGTAAAAATATGAATTTCAAACGATCATAAAAATTTAATTTGACTTTCTTATAGATATTTTTTGTTTGATAAAGGTAGGTAATCTTATAAGGAATCTTGTATTACATTTTAAAATCTTAGATTTAAAAAGAAAAATTTTTACGAATTCTTAACTCAAAATAATTTGCTAATTTTCGTGATTTTTCCATATTTTGTCAATTTTTGAACTTTAAATGCTTATAAAAAAAAACTGTGACTAAGGATTTTTAATATTTTTCATCTGCTTTTGAAACAATATACTAAGAGCCTTTTATTAAATTTTCAAGCTTTTTTAATCAACAAATAAAATTTTATTGATATTTTT
>NC_042494.1:59980649-59981545 GCF_005508785.2 Acyrthosiphon pisum
GGATGCATTATTACAATATTGTTGGATTATTTTTTTTTTTTTCATATATAATATGTAGATTCTACACCAAATAATTCTATTATTAAAATTTACTAAGTATAATCAGTTTTCTTGTTCATACGAAATGTAAATGTGTACAGAACTGTAGTTTCGGCAGTCTTATATTTACTGCCACCAATAGTGCAGTTGATCAATCGTACTCAATTATGGTTTTATATTACATTTTTATAAAAAATTAATTGTAATAAAATAATTATAAATGTGTATTGTTAAGTCTGCTTATGTTATTTGTTATATAAAATAATTATTATAATTTTGGTTATGATAACATGAGATGTTTTGTAAAAAAAAGGTATTCAAAAAAAATTTGTTAAGGGGGTCCGTGATTTCTAGAAATCTTTTATCAGGGGTCCGTGATCTACAAAAGGTTAAGACCCGCTGATTTAGACAATTATTAATGTACCTAGTTAGTATAGTTAGTATTTTTTTCTATCGTTAAGTTATATTCTATTACACAGAAAGAGTCGTTGTATTCTCTTCCGATCACTTTAACTACACCTATCTTTAAACAAAGAAAAAAACAATGCCACTGCAGACGACCAATAATGAAGAATTAAAAATGTTCATATTATTTTCATAAAATGTTGTGTTGTTATGGTTGTAGGTATACAGATTTAAATTTCTCTGCAACGATAATACATACCAACAGGTACTGATGACCACGAACATCTAAATTTAAAAAAACGTCAAGATTTAATTATAGTGTCTTACCTTATATATTATTATATTTGAATATTTCTGTAACAATATCACAATGCGAACATTGATCTCGCGAGCACTTGCAAAAGGGCTTGCGTATAATAATATATCGTTATTAAGGGGATTCGATACCGTGA
>NC_042494.1:59984115-59986164 GCF_005508785.2 Acyrthosiphon pisum
GTAACCTACCGTATAGCAGAGCGACATCCACTTACCCACCTTTTTATTAACGTTTCTAATATACTAATCGTTTTATTTTTCATTTAATCAATACTGAGCACCTCTACTATATTATTATTGAATCACGTTTTATTAATTATATAGCGGCACATAATCAAATAATTTGCCGGAGTTTGGCGGAAGGTATTTTAATCTAAAAATAGTTTTAAATTTTTTAATCTTTTAAAACAATTTAAGACATTCAGATTTCACATGAGTGTTTATTTTTAATTCTCTGTTCGCTTACGTATTTATCTAACTATTTTTTCTGCATGATAGTTTTGAGAAGGGTTTTAGTATCGAATCAATATTGACCTGACCGCAGTCATACATTTCTGTCTAGGGGCTGTAGTGTATTGTATAATATGAGCATAGCATAATTTGCTTGTAAACATTATAAATTAAGATTCCGGTGTGAATATATTCATATAATTTTAATACATATTTGTTGAAATATACAATTAATATTATTTTACTATAGTTACTAGTCAGCCTTGACACATGTGTACAATTTAGTATCTATTTATAGGAGCGTAAGGCTAGAGTTGTAAGTCGCAATAGACCCGTCTCGTTTACCATTATTATGACCCGACAACACATTCGTATGATCCAAATCCGATTACATTCGGTGGCTGTGACTTATCATCATTGATTTACATTCGATTTTTTCCTATAAAAATTTTCCTACGAAAATACCTATACAATTACAACAATATCATACATACGATGATAGTAAAAAAGTAATATTTAAAATGAATGGTTTAAATTTAATCGTGTATAATGAAATCATAATAATATTATATTGTATATTATGTATTATATCACAATATGTCGTATAAATATAATGTGTTACATCAATAGGTATTATTTGACAATATTAAAAGAGTAATATTTAAACTTAATAATTAATATTTTCAGTTTCATAATGAAAAGAAATACAATCACTAAACGCAGACGTATGGAAACGATCGGAAATGGACTACCCTGTGCGCAATGTGTTGACAATGATATCTCATAGACGTCGGTTTATAACGTCTACGGTGTTCATCTCTGATATGTCAATTAGATGATTGTAAAATTATAAAAATTACTTCACACAATCTACATCTCTGATATGTCAATGAGATGATTGTATAATTATAAAAATAACTTCGCAAAATCAACAACTCCTCGAACGTATAACTATAACAACTAATATTGTGATTGTGATGTCTCAGAGATATAGGTGTCCGATTTTAAAATTATTTATAAATAAACATCGTAATCGACAATATCGCATGGTGGTCACACAGATCTCACGTAAAATTGCTGTAAATAATTTAAAAATAAACTTAAACAAAATACCCAATGAGTCCATGGCCGTAGCAAGGGGGGGGGGGCAAGAGGTGCCTACGCCCCGGGCGCAATTCCTGGGAGGGCGCAAAAAATGAAAAATTTGCATTTTCTCGGGAGGGCGCAAAAATTATAAATTTTAATTTTATGTTAAAAATTACAGCGGTCAGTGTTGTATATTTTATTTACAAAAACTTCAACGTCCTTGAAGTATATTAATTGAAGCATAGTTGAAAATAATATCTAATAATTATTATATATTTTATATAAAAGTATAAAACCAATAATAGTTAGTAAATACAATCTATCAATGTACAGGAAAACCATAGGCGGTCCTACGGGTGCAGCCTCTGCAGCCTGTGCTGCACCTGACATTTCAACCACCACTTTATTTTATTGGTTGAAATCATATAATTATTCATAACACATAAGGTAGATATTTTATAATTTATATATCTTTGTTATTTCACGATCTATTAATAGATGAACTTAGTTGTTAGTTGCAGTGTTGGGTAGTAACGTAACGAAAATAACAAATTACTGCAGCGAAATTACTATTGCAGTAGCCAGTAACGCTGTAGTAATTTCATTATATTTTTTTTAAATTAACGCAATTGTACGAAGTTTCTTTTAAAAGTAATTTCTATGGAGTAACGTGTTCTTTTCCACGTTGTTAAA
>NC_042494.1:59988116-59989273 GCF_005508785.2 Acyrthosiphon pisum
CATTAAAAAATAATAAATTGTGGATCTGTTTTCAACTTGACTGAGAGAGAAAATTATTTATCGACGATATTTAAAAATAGCAATTTTTAAAGCTCAAAAAGAGTCAATATATTTTGAATATCTTGTGAGAAATATTACCTTGTAAGGAAAATGCTCATATATTATATAAAAATGTTGTTAAAATATAAATTTTTTACGATTATTCATTTTTGAGTTACAACAGAAAAACATAATCGATTTTGTCGAAAACTGGTTTTGTGTAAAAATTACTTTTATATTTGTTAATTTAATTTTTGTTTTTCACGATGCTTTTGAAAATTACTGGGAATTTTTTTACTTTTGAGTTTTGACCCAACAAAGAACCAACTATAGATTCACTTTCCTATCAGAAAAGATGCTGAGGTAGAAATTTGAACTATTTTTACTGTCATAATAGGTGATTGCAGACACATAATATAAAAACACAAATCGCTTTAAAATAAAATGCATTCATGTGTGCCATTGGACCATCACCCGCGCTATTTCAGTTGATAGGTACTACAGTAAAACCTCGTTAAGACGCTCTCGAAGGGGAAATCGTAAAACCGCGCAATATGCGGGATAACGTTATAGGCGATATCCCTCCTATTACGCTCTTAAAGCGTTATAGGCGATACCCGCCTATTAAAAGCGTTTTAAATGTGATAATATGTAGATAGAATAAATTAGAAAAATGTTCATAGTGACTTGTTATGTATTACACAGTAACATAAGTTGTATTTAAAATTAATAAAAAAAAGCATCAAATATACATACAATGAAATTATTAGGAACATATTTTTTAATTATTATTTTTTTGGATTAAAAAAGTGGTAATGGTTGGTTGTTTCAATACGTTATTTTTATAATTATTCAATAAGAAATTGTCCACCCTACCTAGATATAGAAGCATGTTTTCGGAGCCATCAGTTGCAGTAAGTGCCTGTCTCAATGTAGATATTGATTGTACAGTACTAGCGATTGACGGAAGTGGTGGAATGTATTCTTCCTCATCATCATTTGGCTCATCTGGTTCATCGTTTACTGTAGCCTGATTGATAATTTCTTCAAGTTCTAGGGCCTCGTTCGTTATCAATTGGTCGTCAATGGATGTATAGCCTGGATAAACCTCCTCATAA
>NC_042494.1:59989323-59990292 GCF_005508785.2 Acyrthosiphon pisum
AGCGTAATTTTATACTTTAAAAAAATAGAATTGTACAATAACATATAATCATTTAATGTAGAAATTAACACACGTAAGCTAATAACCTATGTAGTTGATGCTTAACCAATATAAAAAAAAAAAAAAAAAAATATTCATTTTTGTTTAAACATAATATTTTAATTATTTGTTATTTGTTACATAATATATAGAATTATAGAACCGTATGCAATGCAGTTAAACTTAAACGGAGATGAAAATATTGTATTGAGTACCTAATGAAGGTAATAATTTAAATATCCAATTTTGCTTTGAAGGTTTTTATTATAGTTTTTATCATTTTTATATTGGTTGTTAGATAGAAGTCAAAAGACTATACAGTTAATTGGACAAAACGTTGATAATAGTTTACAAAACAGCCAAGGTAATAATATCTATTAATATTATATTAGGTAATTGTGTATAAAAAAAAAATATTAAATTCTTTTTAGATTCTGAGTGGAACGATGAATGTATTGATTTTACAATGATGTGTGTTTTAGACTCTGAGTGGAACGATGAATGTATTGATTTTACAATGATGTGTGTTTTTTTTTTTTATTTTTTTTTTTATTTTAGATTCTGAGTGGAACGATGAATGTATTGATTTTACAATGATGTGTGTTTTTTTATTTTTTTTTATTTTTTTATTTTTTTTTTTATTTTTTTATTTTTTTTTATTTTTTTATTTTTTTTGTGTCTGTGTACACGATAAGTAGTCGAAATAATGCTACGATTTTCGACTTCAGTATCTTGTTCGATCAGAAAGTGAATATCGTTGGTGCATTGGGGAGGTCAAAATTTAAATTTCCCAGTAGTTTTCAAAAGCGCCGGGAAAAACAAAAGAAAAATTAAGGAAAAACGGGAATTTTTACGCAAAATCTGTTTTCGAGAAAATCGATTTTGGTTTTTGGTGTAACTTTAAAAAAAATGACCGTGGATGCATGAAAT
>NC_042494.1:59990392-59991626 GCF_005508785.2 Acyrthosiphon pisum
AAACAGCCATGCACGTGAGTAAATTTTATTATGATGGTATGCTATGTATTTATTTAATATTTAATCACTATTATTTTAGGCATGGGAATATAGAATTTCACATCCATGGTACTTGAGCAAAACATTATTCCAACTTTCATCAGTAAAAAAAAAAACACGATCAAAGTCAAAAAATCATAAACGAGTTCACGGACGAAATAATTAATAAAAAACTTGATGAATTGAACCAAAACGCGAATAATAAAAATAAAGTAGAAACAGATGACGAAGATGTTTGTCGGAAAACAAAAACAGTTATAGAAATTTTATTAGGAAACTATCATGAAATGTCACATGAGCAAATACGAGATGAACTTGTAACCATCATGATTGGTAAATATAAGAATATATATAATGTACAGAGTAATAAGTAGAGCTCGGATTTATATGCATTTGCATGTTTTTACTAAGTGTATGCACGTCTAGGGGGTTCTAAAATGTCCACGGTTCATCTCACCCTGAATTTAAGCAGCAAATTTTATATTGCATATTTTGCATATTTAGAGGATTATTGCATATTGTTTCATAAATGCATATAACATGCATATTTAATGGGTTTCTAATAAATTGCCTATTTTATTTAAGATAAATATACTTTAGTTATTTTAAAAGAGAAAAAAATCGTTGACAGGGTCTTTTACAAGAAAATTCTTTAAATATTGTCATTTGTGCAACATTTCATGAGATCGGAGCACGTATAGATAATATTAATTATTATATTAACAACAATAATTCACATACACCCGCATTTCGACATACCTACTATATGTTGTTACTTCGATGTGCGCAACGAATAAGGCAGTAACTCAATTTTACAATTTATTTTGTAACGAATAATATTCATGATGATTTTATTATTTTTATTTTTATTATTTTTTTTAAGATTTCTGAGTGTTGTAGACATTGTATTTTAAACAATTTAAAATATGAAAAAATGAAGATTATAAAATATTGCATTTTGATTTTTAAAGTATTAAATGTTTAACTATTTAAATATTTTTTTGTTTATGATAGAATATCTAGTAAGTACTACTTTCCTTGGTGTAAAAATGTGTTTTTTTTTTAAAAAATAACATTTTATAATGTTTATCATATGGCATATAATTGCATATTGAGCCACTTTTTCCTTGCATATTTGCATCATATTTGACACTTTTTAAATGCATATAAATCCGGGCTCTAGTAATAAGCATGC
>NC_042494.1:59991676-59994190 GCF_005508785.2 Acyrthosiphon pisum
CAGCATATTTATTTTATAATTTATGCTATGTATATTAGTTGTGTTCATTCTATGTGTTTTAACTAAGTGATACCGATATAAAAAAAAAACCAAAATAAAAAAATTAATAAAACTTGTACAAAAATATTATAAAGCCTACGACAAAAAAACTAAAGCCCCCCATTCTATGTCTCTAATGATACTCTCCATAAATACATATCCATCCAAACAGTAAAAAAATGTTGTCAAGATGTTCTAAAAACGTGTGCACTCTAATCTCTACAATCATTACGACTCCTTGATTTCGGAACTATCTGTTCCCACTATTCCTGGTGACCCAAAAAGGCGTCTAAAATGAACATGGTGTCGTGATCTACTCTAACTAGACTATTCGCCACCACCACATATCAGAAAGTCGCATCAATAGATCAATGGTCTCTTCACTCAAATCCCCTGTCTGAATAAAAGTAAATAATTTTAATTATTCAACCTGTTTGTTACATTACCCACATTGTTTTGACTTTTCTATACTAATTCTTTAATCACTTGTGCGTATTGTAAACAATTAAATTATTGAATTAATTATTAATTATTGAAAAAATTTATCAAAATCTTGAAAATTATCAATCATTGTAATTCATAAATTATAAAATGTTCATTTTTTATAGCTAAGGATTGAAAATTTAAAACAAGATTCCACGTAAGTAATTTATTCTGTTACCAAAAAATCTAAAAAATACATTTGCACAGTTTATTTTTATAGTAATTTTAAGTACAAATTTGGACGAAATTACATATTAAAAACCTAGAATAACTATTTTAGTTATTTTGTTGTGATTGTATAATATTATTCTTTGGTATACTTGAAACTTCTAAAGTATACTATTATATCTATGATAGTATCACGGTTTGTTATTGATGTATAACGCGTTATAAGTACCTAATAGACATTATGATATGATTAATTTGGAATTTATTATAGGTACCTATTATAGGTCAATTTTTTTTAATATAGACGACTATAATATAATATTATTTCTTATACCTAACCTTTTTTTATAGACTGACATACCGTCTCCACTCAGAATCGTTTTTCTTATACAATGATATTATATCATTGAATTCAAATTTAATACCAACCATTATACAGTGACCCACTTGTAACCTACTGTACAGCAGAGCGAAATCCACTTACCCACCATTTTTTTCATTTATAAAACTCGTTTTTAGTGTACAAAATGCATATATAAATATAAAATAATAATATATTATAATAAATAAATAAAAAGAAAAAAAGGTGGCCAAGTGGATGTCGCTTTGTTGTACAGTAGGTTACAAGTGAGTCACATTAAATTTTAAATTCAATGATATAATATCATTGTATAAGAAAAACGATTCTCAGCAAAGGTGGTATATGCTTACCTATGGTATTAAAAATAAAATTGACCTATAATAAATTCCAAATTAATCATATCACAATATCCATTAGGTAGGTACTTATAACGCGTTATACTGTATTGGTTTGTTGTTGATGTATAACTTATACATCAACAACAAACCGTGATACTATTAAATTACGTTTGTTTTTTCAAAACAAATTTTTTTATAGAACTTGAGACATTTCTAATAGACTTACAACTTACTGCTTGATATATGCAAAAATAAGGAACTGGCAATATGATAATATTAAGGACATTATTGCAAACAGAAGAGGTTACAAATTACAACCTTGTGAAACTTTAAAGGGGGCATGGAAAAAATCAGGTTGTAGCACCATCAAAGTTAACACTATTTTCTTCCATTCAGTTGGAAACAAAATCATGATTATAGAACAGGGATGGCAAATCCATGTCACGCGTGCCCAATATGGCACGCGAAAAGATTTTGTTGGCAAGCGATAATTTTTACTATACATATTATAGAATATAGGTAATAGGTAAAAATATTTTGAGCATAAGGCTTTTATCGGTCATTAACGATTATTCAATTTTATCTGTAGATAATTATTTAGGTCCTAAGCTAACCTTTTATACATAATTTATAAAATTGAATTATAATATAACAAAATATAATTTTTTTCATGGCAAAAGCCTTCAAGTTAAATGTTCATCGTAGGTAGTTATTCACAAATATTTGTTTTTATACATACAAATTGATGGATTAAGGCATTCCCGATGTTACTAATAACCATTGATGCAATTTTAGGGGAGGAGTGCTTGAGTGTGCTTACCTCTCATTAATTATGCTATTTATTTTTAATTAATATGTATTAGTACCAAGCCTTCATTAAATATGTGTGGGGGTAAATTTCTCGAAATGCAATCCATAACTCATCTAACCCAAAAAAAATAGTATTTTAATAAGTTAGTAATAAAGTTACAACTCGTTTGGTAAAAATCATTAATAAAAACTTTACTTAAGCAATAAACATGAAAATATTTTAAAAGAGAATTTATCTCTTTGAATAAATAAATAATTGTTAAATCTGACAACTAAAATTAAACAAAAATAAACATACAAAAATAAGTTTTCTTT
>NC_042494.1:59994290-60006478 GCF_005508785.2 Acyrthosiphon pisum
GTAAATTTTCGACAAATCGATGACGACCGCCATTTTGAGCATTAAATTTTACACCTAATGCAGTTTTTCCAATCATTTCCATTGTAGCCATGCTAACAGGGACACTTATATCACACTCATTCGATTTCAAATCACATTTTTGTTTCAGTATGTCATTGAGGACATTAGATTCTTCGTAAAATATAGGTATAAAAGATTTTATAATTGTAAAATTGAAGCCTCCAGATACCATTTTCCTAAAATAAAATAAAAATTCATTGTATTTTGTAATTTAATGTAATATCTATATTTAATCGTACTTATCATAAGTTATAAGTTATAACTTATAACTTATATTTATAAGTTACACCGTGTTTGTACCTAATTTGTAATTTGTAATCTCATATTAGGTATCCTATAGGACAGTGGTGCTCAACCTTTTTTGGCTCACGGCACACGTTTATACATCACAAGTTTTCATGGCACACTCGCGCACTTGATAACTATAACAACTTTAAAAACTTCGCTGAAAATACTGTTTTCAATATTAAATAACATTTCTCGCGGCACATCGGTTGAGAACCACTGCTATAGGATATAGGTAGGTATCTAAACGAATCAAAACTTACCTGTTACTCTTCCATTTTTTTATGTCATCGATAGAAAATATTCCTTGACCCATGATGGATTCTTGTAAAACCAAGTATTCTTTAGATTTCTTTTGTAATTTTGGATTAGTAAGGACCATTTCTATATCTTCAGGTCGCGTGAGCACAATGTATAGATTATTTAAGACCCATACTTTAAATAAAGATTTCTCATACCTAGAAAAATTCAAATGTATTGAAAAGAGTTTGTTATTTAAATTTATTTACTCATAATTATTGGTTTAGTTTTGTAGGCATTTATAGGTTTTATTTAGTTTTTTATTTTTGAAAAAAATTGATTTTGTTATATTGCCACTAAAATATAAACAGGCATAATAATATGGCTTATATTTTATGAACTTATGAAATCTCAGTTTACAAATGCCAAAACATAATACATTTATACCTGTATGTAGGTATTATAAGGGTGTTTTAATGACTTACTTTTGGTACACTTTTAATCCTTTTAAGATAAGTTGTTCCGGTCCTTGTAGAAATAATGGTAGCATGCCAATAAAAATCGAACCATCGGGACCGGGTATTTTATTTGCCAATACTCTTTTTCTTCTGCCTTCCAATCGCAGTATCATAATTATTACTACCAATATTGCTATTGGAGTAATAACAGTTAAATACCACATATCTAATTCGTTTAAATCTATTACCTGTAAAAATATTTATATTGAATATATTACTTTGTATAATATTTTAAGAAAATACAATCTTACATAATATTATCATACACTATAACGTTAATACAGTGTATAATATTATCTCAAAAAGGGATCATTCCTTCTAATATCTGTGTATTCGAAATTCCTCGGCAGGAATACACGTGTAAGAGGAGATTATTAACTCTAATAGTCTAAATACGCGTAGTTTCTCAATATTACAGATGATGGGACACTATAAGTAGTAAGTATTAAATCCCACCGGTACCTATACTGTATATTATACGAGTATAATAGGTAGGTACTCTGTTATAGAAAAATTCACTTAACTATCGTTATCATTGCCAGTATTGATTATTCTGTCAAATGTCAAATACATTATAATTACGTTTAATGTGTGTCGTCTAATATCGCTGGCAGAAGTATAGACTATAGGTACGTTGGTTTTGGCTTATAAATAAATAAAGGCGTGTAGGTACCTATACTATACATACCAAGCCTGGGCAAGTTAATGATAGTTTTTAATTTAGTTAAGTTGAGTTGATAGAAAACATTTTAAAAAGTTTAAAGTTAATAGGTAGGTAGTTATCATTTTATTTTTAAACTCAGTTACGTTAAATGTTACATGGAAACATGCAATTAACTTACTAACTTCTTTTTTAAACTTATAAATAGCTACCTAGTTATATGGTTTAATATAATAAAAAGTAAATGTTTATGCAATACGTCATCAATAATAATTTTATCATATTTATTATTTAATTATTACTAAATTAACGAAATTTGGACTTGATTAAAACTAACTCGTTATTAATTATTAAGTTTATATCAATAAACATCGGTTAAGTTAAAAATTAAGTTAATGAAAATTAAAATTAACTTAACTTTTCGACTTGTGCCCATATTCGCATGGTGCTATATGATTATATAATAATATTTATTATCAAAAATATTCGTCTTATTGTGTATAATAAATTCAACGCAAATTATATTTTGAATAAAAAATTAATTTGAAAAATGTGTGCGAATTTTTAAATTTGTATATAAGTACGACCTACAATTATTTTAAAAGTGCAACGATTTTAATTTGTTTATCGTATTCCACCATATTACTATAGATACTAGATAGGTATACTATTACATTTTTGCTGTATAATATTTATAATATAATAGTATATAGGTACAGTATACACATAATATTATGTCCTATATTGTCTTGCTAATATAATAATATGCCATATATATATATCACTTAAACTAGTAATATTTTCGTCATTATTTGTAAATGTAATAGGAGATATTATTATGTAAATAAATAACAATGGTTTTACAAATGTACAATATTGCATTTCAATAATATTGTTTAGTTACTAGTAGGCTTTATTTATATTATATAATAATAAATTGTTTATAATTCGCAGAATTTATGAGCATTGATGATGAGTGTGTAATAAAAAATAACAAGTTTGTTTGAAATTTAAATTATTATAAATATTATTGTTTGATTTATAAATAATTTAAGAGCATACTTCCATTTCAAGAAATATAAGTCAGTATTTAGTAATTACAATAATTTTGATTTTTGTATCCAAGCAATAATAATAAAAATTATTAATTTTTTTCTACAATATTCAATATTAATTAAACTATATTATTCTTTGAAATAATCGTTTGATTTGTTTACAAGTTTGTCGATTAATTGAAAATGTCCATAAATTATGGATCAATGTTATCAGAACTACTAATAATAATAAGTATATTGTCATATTGTATATCTACTGCAGTGATAAACACATAGCAAATTATCATAATATTTGTTTTAAAAGATTATGTAGTTTATCTGCGTTCAGAATGCCTAAAAGGATATTGGTATTTTTACTTACAATCTAAATGAACATATTAATTATGTCTTATTTGTAAACGTATTGTTTAATATTAGACGGTAAATAAAAATGGCAATACTAATGATGTGTATTTGTACAAATATTTAATTTTATGTTATAATTTAATAAATTCAAAATATACTAATATGTATAAAATATAGTATATATATTATGTATTTATGTAATATAACAATAAATAGTAATATTATAGAGCACAGGTAATTAACTTATGGTTTTGACATAATACCTAACTAATAAGCAATAATTATTAACCTACGTATGTAGGTACTTACTCCTAATAAGTCTTATGTTGTAAGCTAGGTTCTTATTAGTTACTATAGGTATACATATAATTTAATTTTACATTCAAATTAAATACATTCCTTCCTTAATATTATTATTATTTATTCATTAAAAATTTAAAATATTAACCATCCGAAATAAATTAATAATTATTAACTCTATAATTTTAATTTTCAACTTCGTAACATATTGGTCAAATGTTTAGGTACCTACCTAATTTTTTATCTGTAGAACTGTGCGAGGTTATTACTACATTTCTGAAGAAACTAGTACCTAATAATTACTAATGAGAGACTTAAGACTATGATAGGTATCTATGAAAATGTGACTATGCCAATAAAATCAACACATATGTCAACCTAGCTGTTTAGACTTTAGTTCACTTAGGCGTGTAATAAATAATATTATATTCGGACACCCTTAGCTTGTCATTATTTTGGTTTAAGTTAAAAAAAGTTTAATTTAATTATTTAAGATAAGCCCATTAATGATTACAAATTATTAAAAAAAAGAAAAGATTGTTGACATAATTCCATGTATTTAGTTTATCATTTAACTAATTAATTGATAATTACTATTGTAATAATTTTTATCATCAAGAGAAGAATGAAGATTCAATTATGATTTAATTTCGACGTTTAATCGTTTTAGTTTTTAGGAATATTTCAATTTAAATAATCAATGCAAATCCGTATTATGTACCTACTTATCGAAGTGATGCATGGAATAACAATTATTCTACTCCGAGAACCCATAAAATATTTCAACAGTATTTTAAAATATTAAGTCGTAAGTTATTAGGTAGACTTCATTCATATTAATAGGTAACTGTAAAACAATTTTGATCTTAATAAAGATAATATATTATATAATTGTATATAATATAGGTACGTCGTATACGTCAACTAGGTTTTTCGAATTAAATTATATTTCTTTTCTTAAATCTAGAAATCGAACGTTTCCCCGCGATCAAAATTGTGTTAGGCGTCGAAAAAGAAAACTCTTCTCTTTTACCAGCCAATTCGTCGCGGTACGAATTTCCCATTGCATATGTTATTGTACCAACATTCGGTTGGGCGCATGTACCTATGTGGTCATAATATTATTTTTTATTATTGTGAAAATTTGTTTGAACGTGCCGCTGAGGGCCTATACATAGAGCATAATTTACACTTGTGTTGCTATAATTTGATCAGTCCGGTACCTACTATTGCTGTAATTCTGCAACGATATTTATTACACACATACGTGCATGATGGCGGTGAAAATAACATACATTTTTTAACAATGCCACGATTATTCGGTTATTACATCGATATAATATTATTATCATAATATTTCAAAACGAATTTTTCAGTCAAATAATATAAACGCGCACTTCGTTTCTTATCGATTCTATATATTATATTATTGAAATAATCTTCAGACGTCGTGCTAGGTACGACCTATTATATATTATTATCACAGTCACTTGTTTTAACAATTTTGTCGCAGGAGCCGCGGGAATGCACGTACGCACGTTAATTTTGTCGTCATATTATTTTAGCTGGGGTTGCAAAAATCGTGGGCTGCAAAGTACAGGTACGGACGGCCGACTTCTCCGAAACCGTATTTCCGTATACACTATACAAAATTTCCTATTCAACGGAAAAAGTTATAGACCGAGTATAGTTCACGGTATGGTAATAGTTAAGATATTGGGAGATGATATTTTGTAGCTAATTTACCAATTTCAGTATACCTACCTGCTTATAATTTGCGCCACCCACCAGGCATCAATAGTATACATTTAAGTGCTTATGTAATTTTCGCTAAAATCTAACGACGGAAAACGAAATGGCATAGGTACCATATAATATCTAATCTGCGTAACACTTTCAGATTTCAATTATTGGAATATAAACCTAATACATTTACCGAGCTCACAAGTCACAACAGTTATAATACATAAAACGTGAATACGCGTAACGTGAACATGAAAAATTGGACAATTAACTATAATATTCCAGATTTATACCTACATATTTTATGATTTAGCTTACACTTAAGCTTACATTTTTATATGACTTTTTGTATATTTTAATATTTTTCTTCAAATGTATTTATTTAAATTAACAACATTGAAGAATAAAATATTATATAACATTAAAACTCATATGAATAAGTACAATAAATATTATTATTAATTATTTCGAAGTGGAGTAAATACTTATATGCATATTGGTGTATTATGATGGAGAACTTTGACTGTACGTATGATATTTATACATATAAATCGGATGTTGCACTAATGATTAATATCTTCGAAATACTGAACTGCCAAAATTATTTTGATCAATAGTACGTTTTCATGTCTCTTAAAAATCTGAAGTGGACAGTGTATTTTATACTATTTAGAGTTAATTGTGTATACAAAAATATAAATATTTAAAAAACTGAATTGCTTATTTTAATTTCTATATTTTTTTTTTTGAATTGTAAAGTAAGTTTTCAGGTTCAAGCTGGAGGTGGGCAGAATAATATATATAGTATGGTACGAGGACAAACATAATTTAACATCCTTCATACCAACGTATATTAGTTATTTATTTTTAGATTATGAGCTGAGCGATGAATGTAATTATTTTACAATGTGTTTTTTTTTGTATTTTGTATTTTTTGAGTTTGTGTACTCGATAATAATAGTCGAATGCTTTTATTTTTAATTTTTAGTATCTTTTCGGATGGGAACTAATAAAACTAAAACTAAAATGAAAATATTCAATTTTGCATTCGAATGAAATCAAAATTATTTTTTTGATAGTCACATAATTTTACAGAATTATAATTTTTATAAACTCTACATATGTTATAGAGTACCTATACAATTCAAAGTTACAAAACAATTTATTATAACTTAGCAGTTTTCTGTTATTAATCAAAAAATGTATTTATTAGTAATATTATTTACACTATTTGACCATGTCATGGAATTTAGTTATGAATAAATTATAAAATATAATTACTTATAAGGTGGAATTTTTTTAAATAGAATTTTAATAATTTTTATTAAGAATTTAAAAACTCTTTATTATGGTGTACAAAATTTACAGGTTTATTATTTAAAATAATAAACATTTGCATCAGTCTTGATTGATTGAGTTAATTCATGCACTATATTTATTTGTTAAGAAAAAGTTTTTAAATATGTAAAATTCGCGTTTGGAGAAAAATTGTGTGTACAAAAACATAATTAAAAAAAAAATTTTAAAAAAAATATTAAAAACCTCATAGTAACTATACTTCTTAGTTCATTAAAACTAATGTAAACTATGCTGTCTACAATAATTGTAGACAGCATAAAATTATTTTATTTTTTTGGAAAATACGATTAAATTCAAAATACGTGTTTGTTGTTATTGTATAGATATTAATGCTAATTTGAATTCCAGTCAATTATAGGTATAGGTACGGTATAAACTATAAACTAAAAAACTAGACAACTATTAATAGATTTTAGCCTAATCTAGTTATTTGTTGTAAACTTATAGAGTTGTACGCTATAATGGATAATAATTCATCCTTAGATAGTTAGATCTATACGAGTAAAAAAAAAGGGGTGCCATTACGATTTTCAAAGTTAAAAACTAATGCAAGATATATAATAAGTTATAAATTTATAAGTTTATATTGTACTAACACTAATAAATTACACTTTCTAGTTTGATAATTTTTTTAAAAAAAAACCTTTGACGCGTTTTTGTTTATTTATAAGAATTCACGAGTATATATTTACTCAAAAGTAACTTAAACCAACCTATTTACTTATATGATAAATTATGATTTACCTTTTGTATGAGTGTGTACATTTTTGTTTATAATACTATTGTAGTTCACTACACTTCGCACAATACAGAATGACAAGTAGCATACACAACGTAAGAACGAACAGTAATGTAATTGGACGTCTATAATGGCTCACTTATATTATATTTTCCCTTCCCTTGACAGTTTGATTTTGTCGGTTTAGTATATGTTTACATACATTTATAATATATACATAAACACACATATATATATGTGTATTTTATTACATATAGCTACTATGTTTATAAATAATAAATTTATAAATATACATATCCATAATTATTTAGACAATTATTAATGTACCTAGTTAGTATTTTTTTCTATCGTTAAGTTATATTCTATTACACAGAAAGAGTCGTTGTATTCTCTTTCGATCACTTCAACTACACCTATCTTTAAATAAAGAAAAACAATGCCACTGCAGACGACCAATAACGAAGAATTACAAATTTTCATATTATTTTCATAAAATGTTGTGTTGTTATGGTTGTAGGTATACAGATTTCAATTTTTCTACAACGATAATACACACCAACCGGTACTGGCGACCACGAACATCTAAAATTAAAAAACCGTCAAGATTTAATTATACTGTCTTACCTTATATATTATTATATTTGAATATTTCTGTAACAATATCACAATGCAGCATTGGGCGCATTGTGGGGCTTTTAGATCTCGCGAACACTTGCATCGGGGCTTGAGTATAATAATATATCGTTATATCAATATATGATATTAAACGAGCTTTTAGAATACTTTAAACTATAGTAGATAAAACGATATTTTAAAACCTCAATGCACAGAATATCTTATATTATATATGTTTTTCTAAACTTAACGAATATAAAAAAATACCTTTTCGAAAATTACGACTTAATAACAACTCGTAACCGTCACAAATTTGCAGTATTATAATTTTTAATAGGTACCAGCATTTTACTATTTTGAGTCTAATAATTGTATTGTGATTTCTATATAAGGGTTTTAAAATACGAATAACTATTTTCGGGCCTTCGTTAATAATCTATTATCATAAAGGAAGAATACAAACATAACTATAATATACCTAACAAAAATTATATATTCAAAATTAAAATGGATACCTATAATTTGAATATAAAGTTTTGAGACGTCTTATGATCATTAATGATTAAGCATTACATATACATTTATACATGTATACTTAAATAAATTATTTTAAGTGTTTTTGGTAAAAAATTTAGTTCGTTTTTTAATAATATAATATCTTTAGCCGACCATTTTAAGATGAAAATATAATTTCAAATTGTTTTTTTTTTGAAATAAGGTATACATTTTTATTTTATTTTTACTAACGTTTCTAATATACTAATCGTTTTATTTTTCATTTTATCAATACTGAGCATCTCTAATATATTATTATTGTATCAAGGTTTTATTAATTGTATAGCGCCACATAATCAAATAATTTGTCGGAGTTTGGCGGAAGGTATTTTAATCTAATTTAAGAACAATTAAGACATTCAGATTTCACATGATTGTTTATTTTTAACTCTCTGTTTGCTTACGTATTTATCTAACTATTTATTCTGCATGATAGTTTTGAGAAGGGTTTTAGTATCGAATCAATATTAAACGCAGTCATACATTTCTGTCTAGGGGCTGTAGTGTATTGTATAATATGGGCATAGCATAATTTGCTTGTAAAACATTATAAATTAAGATTCCGGTGTGAATATATTCATATAATTTTAATACAAATTAAAATAACTATACTATGGAGCTGAGACAACGTAATCCACTGCAGATAAGCGGCCGGTCGACCTTCTACTTTGACGTTAATTTATAAACTTTGCGTGGAATGTAGTTCGCCTTTTTTGGTAAGTTGTATAATCGTACCTATGGCCATTATTCTGGGATTTTTTTAATAGTTCAAATAAATAGTCGATACCTATATTGACTTAGGTGAGTATTTATTAAATGTGTTAAATACGACGATCGTCAAGTCGATCACTTTACCTATAACGCCTAAAAAATGTTGTGTCTGTGTGGTATCACACGCGTATGGATGTACGCACTGTAGCTCCGCATGAATAAAAATATTTTGTGAATCAGTAGCTCCGCATGCACCGTATATATAAGTACTGTCGAAAAAATGAATGCATCGTAGCTCCTCGTTCTAAAAAAATATTTTTGCACCAAAAGTCCGCATACCATAAAATATCTTTTGAAATATCTAAAACACTGGAGCTCCACTTTTGTCAATAAACCTATTCAGGTCGATGCTATATCGGTGTAAAACCATGTATTGAAATAATTAAACTATGATGATATCACCTGCAAGTGCATATTCATCAAAATTCAAAATAAATGTTTCCTGATATAACTATTGTTGGACGTTGTTTTCCTATTATATCTATATAATTATTTAAACTATATAAATATAATATAATTTTACGTATTTATTATTTATTTAAAATGTATTGATATGTGGAGAAAAATTCAAACGGTAGGCCTTGTACAAGAGCACACAATTAATGAATCAAACGTCGAAAATGGCTTAGGCTAATTATTTGGATTTAAATTTCTGAATCCAAATGAGGTTGAATCACGTTTGAAAATAATTTTAAAAATGATCAACCTACTGATTCACGGATTACAAAGATTGTAAATTATTGAAATTTCAAGAATTTTAAGCAAAATGTTTGTGTTATTTATTATTATTTGATCTGTGTATTATAAATTATATGACGTGCAATTTTTTCTTACTCTATATGTTAATTATTATAATTTTAAGAAAAACCTTTAAGGAAGTTACGGTATCAAGAAAAAAAGTACCCACTGTGTGGAGTTACGGTGCTGACGGTTCTTCTGTATGCCAGACAGACACAGGGTACCTTTTAAGTCTTGTAAAAGCGCTGGTATTCATCGAGAACAGTAAAATATATTATTGTCTCTATCGCGTGCGTTTTAATCGCAAATCATAAAAAAATTTATCATGATCTGATGTTATTATTATGCGTGATATTTTGGGTATTCTCTAGCATTTTCCATTTTATCGTGTAGGTATGTAAACATCGTATACAGTGTGTCTTATTAATTGATATATTATTGACTATTGACTGTTGTGTATTGTGTATTTGATGCGTACAATATGGTACCATATTATTATAACTAAATGTTTGTTGTTATTAATTAGGAATCTCGAAACGGAGCATCACTATACTATAGATCAGCTTATATTAATGTCTGTGGTCACTACTATTAACTATGCATAGTATGTACAATAATGCAGTAGTAGACATGACAACCTATTTAATTTATCATGGTAGTACCTAGATACATATTTGATATTAGAATAATATAATATTAGGTATGCAATCGCTATTCGTCGTTATACTTCAATCGTTGAAATCTGAATCATTAAAATAAATAATTATAATTATAATTAGCCTATAGAGTGTAGACATTATATGATAAGAAATTTGAAAATAGTTTTAATTATTATTATTATTATTATTATTTATTTCAAAATAATTTAATAATACAATATTAATTTGGAGTAAATTATAGCTGATATTATAATTATCATACCTTTCAACTATGTGTCTTACAATAAAATTATTATATGATTGAAATCATAGTATAATTTATAAATATACAGGTACCTATATTTAAATTACAAATTATATAATTATATATTATCTAAAAATGAACATACATTTTATAGTTAAGTTGGAAAAATTTGTATTTATAATTATACATATCGATATTTTATAATTTTATAGATAGGTACACACATTCTCATCAGTCATCAAAATGTTTAACTGTTTTACTGATTGATATTTTTCATGATTTTATTATATCATTGGAATTAGAGCAATACATTTAGTAGGTATAAGAATGTTATCAGAATTTTTACATTATTATTACCATAATTTTAAGGTAGTTTTATGTACTTTCGCAGTTTCGCGTAGGTACTACAATAGCTATTGTCTGTTATTTCTTTAACATTTTTATTGATTTCATTAGAATTGTTTTAATGTATAATTTCTAAATAGACAAAGTATATTTGTTTGCTTAAATAACTCATGTGTTGGTTATATTAATGGAAGTGACGAAGGGTGTACGCTACTTTTATAATTTAATTTTGGGAAATATGTGGTAAAATGTCTATTCTATTTGTGCCTCTCGTTCAAGAGTCCAACACGTTATACCATAATTATTATGCCTACATGGCATAATATAATTGTGCAGTATTACACCAGTGTTTCTTAAACTGTGTTTTGTTGCTTATTATTATTATTATTATTTGCTTATTTATTATTAATAATCACTGTTTCCTAAAAACTCCAGTCAATGTATAATGTGTAGCGTAATGTTTGTTCTACATACGTAAAACCAAACAGGTAATATTTCTCGTTTGAGCGCATAGATATTTACATAATATATTTACTATATATTATAATAATATAATGATCTCAATCTTGGTAAATGATGAGTTTTGTGCGGACGTGGTGGAGGCCGGAGGGACACGCTGTGAACATCGTGTGTACATCCGAATTACATACACGCACGATGACCAACTAGATTATTACAAAGCAAAATGTAAATCATTTGAGTCATGAAATGTTTTTCGAGCTCGCAAAAGTCGTGACAAATGTCATTAATTTTGGTAGATGATCGTTCAATCACGGTTTTTGTTTTTTTTTTTGCCAATGACGTGCTAAATCGCGGCATTTCATGTGCTTATCCGTGTTTTAATATAATATGTTTGGTTTAACGTTTTTACTACTCTGAACCGTATACCTATATCTACATATTATAAACTATAATACCGTCGAACTTCTTCTGAGTTTCAGTATTAAGAGGACGCC
>NC_042494.1:60006699-60022489 GCF_005508785.2 Acyrthosiphon pisum
ATCAAGTTTCATAATAGATAAATTCACTTTAATTTTTTAAACTTGACGAAGCTACATGTGTTCTGCTGAGCGTAAATTTGCTATGTTATGCACTTGTAAGACGGAGACAACAAATGCGGGTGTGGCGTCCTCTTAATTTAACGTGTTCGCCGATGGTTCAAGGATAGACGACGTTATTAGCAGGTATTATCATCAACATCATAATCATCACCGTCGCCATCATAATCATATTCATAATCATCGTCATCGTTATTGACATCGATGTTTTGAATCGGAAAACTGCAAAATAATATAATAATAAAAAATAATATTATAGTTCTCTCATATTGTGAAATATTATTTTGATAGTTTGGTTACATTATGTATTTTGGCTCCATATTGGCGATTGAATTACAACGTGGCGTGGATGTGATATTCAAAAAGTTCGATCTAGTTATTCGTACTGCAGTTATATTTCAATGGAAAATTACAATATTGAGGTAGTTTAATGCATTTTTGAAAAATGTTATTATTTTTATCATATTTTCATTATTTGTGCTTTCAAATGCGAAATCGGAAATAGTAAAATTATAACAAAATTAATAAAACTGTCTGAGCATTGTTATTTTTAATATAATAGTAGGTGTGTATATTTACATAAATTAAATCTGATAATTGACAGACAAAGTGATATTGTGATGCCTGACTGAAATGTCCCATTTTCCGAAAAATGTTCGATCAATATTTTATTTTCATTAATCTCATGTTTTTAATAATTTTTTTAGTTTATAGGTCAAACAGCAAAAACCGGTTTTTTTCCAGGTGGTGAATCCCTCTTTGAGGATATACCCCCTCACGGGACACTCTGTATACTAGTTTTTGAAGATATCGAAATTGTTTGTATTTTGTAGTCATTAAAAATCAAAGACTATATAAGGACTTGAAATTTTCACCATATATTAATTATTCTACTATAATATACTGCATACATATGATATAATAATATAATATAGATTTGAAAATATTTTGGCTATTTTTGTGTTGCTTTAGTTTATTATATTGATTATATAATAAACTATAGATATAAACTATAAGACGTATATAAATATATATTTAATCAAAGGCTTACACTTATTTTGATTTATAATAATGATACCATCTTTGTTTGTGCGTATAAATACTTGAAAATGTAATACAACATTCCTTAAAACTGTTGAAAAATATTACTATACCAATTAAAATGTTTCAAAAAATACAGTCACAATTTTTTTTTAAAGCATTTTAAGTTAAAATTTTTACCAAATTCGTTAAAATGATTTTGTCGTTAAAAATGTAGAACGTTTTTATTAAACATTTAGGGTTTGGAAATGTAATACAAGATTCTTCACAAGTTTTTCTTACTAAAATATGTTCACCGCTGTGAAACCGGACATGCTTATGAATTATGAGGGTAGCGTAGTGTAGTTTTTACAAACCAGCAGTCGAAGTTATATCGGGCCATGCGATTGCCCCGGGTGGAAAAACTTTAAGAATAAGCTGCACTGCTAGAAAGGCGTGTGCATAAAAATAATGTCTGAAAGGTTATAGGTCAGGTTATGGAACGTAGGGTAGAAATTGAAACCCTCCTACCAGTGATGTATATTTAAGTTATATACGTGGGGGGTTCAGTGGAGAATAAGGAATCACCTAACATATATTATGTAAATCTAGATAAATTAGTCTGTACCTATAAATAAAAATAATTATTTAAATAATAACACTTTAGTATTGTAAATAATTCATATTATATATAGGTAAATAAAAAAAAAACATATTATATAACATCAAAGAAAGGGTTCTTTTATTTATTATTATAGCATTAAAAGTATTAGGTATAAATATAAATATTTCATTTAAAAAATGTATCGTTTATTCATAATTCGCGCTGATAATAATACCTTGACTTCAGTCTTCATTTATTAATTTATACTTATTATCTATGTTTAAATTACTTTAGATCTTATTCAAGTAGGTAGTAGCTTAGGTCACTAAAGCCTCCCCTCACATGGTATATTTAAATATAAGATTAAGACAACCAATAAAAAAATTCTGGCCACGCTCCTGATTGTGTCTGTAACTATCCTATGATTTTCCTGACGGTGACGGACTATTTAAACTATTATGATATTAGTTGTTACTTGTTAGAGCCTGTTACAATCGCAGCAATCTTGTATCACAATCATCACGTGGACCAGACTAAGATATGGTGAAATCGGCGAATGATTAATAATATTATATTATTGTATCCTCAATCTTGAATATTTAATAATATTATGATATATTTTATTAAGGATAGAAAAGTTGTACTGTATAAAATATTATTGTATATTGCCAGTACCTATGTATTATATATAATAATATTTGAATTATGTATAAGTATTACTTATAATGGCGTATATATTTTAAAAGTATACCTACTATAGGTACTATAGTTGTATTACCTGACTTTTCTGGGTGAAAATTAATCTTCTTTTTTTTCGTTTTTCATTTTACTTCTGCTGTTGAAATATAATATGATACTAACAGTTAAGTACAATAATTCATTTTATGAATTTCCACTTTTTAATTCTGGACATATTTTTTTATGTAAACACAAAAATTAAAGATAGATTTAACGTTTAAATACAATATTGTTAAGATCGGTATTTGTCTTTATGTGTTAACATTAAAAAATATATGTCCAGTAAACAAATCATGATTGAAAATTTTAAAAGAAATCATTATGACTGAGTTAATAAGTTTTTGATTTTAATATTAATTGTTTTTTTTTTTTAAATATATGTGTAAACATTTACACATATAATAATATAATATCTACTAATTATTATAATAATAATATAATCTGTAACCATTGGCAACTATTCAAATAAACAACAATTTTTGTGAGCCCAAACTAAATGCATGTTGAAGCATGTAAAATATGCTTATAGCTGGTACGTATATGGGTTGAAAAAACAAGTGTCAACAAATCTATTGATGCACCCACTTTTATTGAAAACGTATTTTTTGAGTCTATAGAGGACAAACAAAGAAACATTCAATTTTTTTTTATGTATAAATTAAAAACAATATAATATAATTTTTCCAAAAAACCATTATTACACATACATATATGCCTTCCCCTAAAAAAATGTTTTATATATATTTTGGGATTTCTGATCTATTGTTTCAAGAATTTATTCGACACCAATACACCATTCCTACGTTACTGATTTAATTTTGTAAATAGGTGTGCTGGGAAAATGATAATCCATCTCTCATCTCCTTTTAAGCCAAACATTACAATACTTTAATTTGTTTTTATGCCATAATTTAAAATGCTAATATTTTTATAATTTATATTTTATAGTTTCCAGAATTGTTTTGATGTTCCCATAGGAGCTGTTAAAAAAACCACCATGGGGTTCTCATCCTCTCCTTCCGCTTTCTCCACTTATATAACGTCTCTGCTCACCACGCGCCTTAAAACTAACACGGTGGTTAAACCACCAAGATTTAAACTCCAGACTAAACACTGCTGCGGGGACTCAAAACGACTCACTGAATATTTCGGATACAGTACCGAATGAAATGTTAAAACTTTAAAAAGCAGTACAAGTTATTATTATTATTATTTTATTTCATTCTTAGTTTTTGGAATAAATTTGAAAACGGTTTGTGTATATATAAATGTACATATTTTCATTATTACGATGCAGCTTGATATTTTATTCAAACGTGGATCATTGTATTTCGTTTCTATTTTTTTTCGTTATGGTTAAACAAATACTACTAAGTCCTACCTACCTACGCATCATTTTTACTTATATTTATATGTATTCAATTCACATCCGTCTGCATAACATAATACTATACATTTCCTTATACGATTTATTCTATTTTTCTTGTTATCATAAATCTTGTTAACAGTTTTTCTTTTTATATGGGTCCAAAGTGAGTATTTCAGCGAGTTGATCACGTATTACCTACGTACCTCGTAATTATATGAGTAATTTAACATGATAATTTACGTTTTAAAGGACGTACATTTAGTATTAAAGTTGATTTATGTTATTAATAAAGTACCTGTGTTTGTGTTTAATTGTCAATTGAGAAGGTACCTATTGACGCGCTCTGGAGCTAAATAATTACTAACCAATAACCATATTAATAGCTTTATAAATGCCTACTTCCGCAACGACTCATTGTTTTTAATTTTTTTTAAAATAATTGTAGTCATCTATAAGACAAATTGTTACCTATCCATTCAAATCGTTCGATATGATTAGGTTATGTGTTACCTTTAAACTCGGAATAATACGCATGTTGCATAAAAATAACGTTTTCGTATCGTCATTTGTCGTCTCTCGGCCGGTGCCTACTGCCTACAATTGGTACGTGCTCAGATTAAGTTAATTTTACTATATTTTTAAGTGTGCAAGTAAAATGCTTTACATTCAAAATATAATATTTATTTTTGTTTACTTGTGCCAAGTTCGACGACACTTCGTTTGAAATTTAACTCCATAAACGTGTACACATTTAAAACGTATATCGTATTAGTATACTAATGTTAGGCGCTGCGCGCGGCGAGCGCGTGCGTGTGTGTTTGTGTTTGTGTTTGTGAGTGTGTGAACTTAGGTGTGTGGGGGTAGAAGGGGGACTGTGGAAGTATAATAATATAGAAAATTATTATAAATTTTGTAAGACGGAGTTTACATTTGTATATAGTTATTAATTATTATAATATTGTTGTCATGGCTGACCAAAAACCCATAAAATATACACTAGGTATAAGAAACAAAATTATCTAAAATAAAAATCACTTAGGTACCTACTCTTCTATCAATTAATACAATAATATTAATACTATCAGTTATTTCCATTTGAAATATAATATTCTTATAGGTATAACATACAATAAATGTATTTAAAAAATAATAACTGGTACCTATGCATTTCTATGTATGAACTTATATTTGAAATAAAATCAAGATATAATAAGTATTATATAGTGTAGCTAATATTATTCAAAAATATAAGTATACATTGTTATGGAATTTTATATTCGAGTATAACATTTTATGATAATTCATTTAAGATTTTATAATTTAAAACTCCTACGATTATTTATTGTAATATATTTCTGTGCTTGAAAACACTTATTTGGATGTCATAATTTGATACAATTTTCTCATATTTAAACAGACCGTTCCTCAATTTAACAACTTAAACTCATTACTAGTTTTATTATTTTATTAATTTAGAATAGATATTATTCATGATATTGATAGAATATTTGTAAACATATTAGCCCTAGTACTCCTACGTCCTATCAAAATCATATAATTATTATTGTAATAAAAATAATAAAATATCAATATCAAATATAGGTAACTGCATTTCAATTATTAATACTGTATTGTTGTGAATTCATTAAATAATATGCAATTATTAATAAGAATTTTCCCAGAAATATGCAAAAACTTTAACGTAGGTATAGGTACACTATTGAAAGTTAGAATCTAACCAATACATCGAACTCATACTTATCGATTTTTAATCAGAATTGTTCTCAATTAATTATATTTTTTATATTTGCAATGACATGTTGATCCGGGCACAATTTATAACATTTAATATATATAGGTAAAACCGGTATAAATACATAATGCATATATTATGCAAAAGTCAAAGATAATTAATATAATAATAAAACTGTTAAAAAGCCTAATACTTAGTAATTAAAAAAAGCGTATCGTCATACTCATCTCGTTTCAAATGTCAGTATTCAACATTAGTACCTGTTGTAGGCCGAAGAGTATACCATTGACTAATAATTAGGCATTAGTATTATATTGTATTTAGGTATCTCTCGATATGTGTGTTGGCCGTTGCCAAACCATTAAGTACAGCTGGTATAGGTTTATGTTCATTCGCGGTAAATATGTTTTTAACCTCGAGAAAAATATCGTTCGTTTTCTGCTGTAGCTGTTATATTATTATGCACGCGAGTGAAAGCGTAGCTAAAGTATTTAGTGATTTGAACACGCCAACGCGGGAAAACAGTAGTTTCATCGCATCGGCGAAGAGTGTCGCGAGCGGTTTTTTCTTCTGCTGAATCTCGAATCGCTGCAGTAAATCTATAGAGCTACGAGTTTATTTTCCACGAAACAGTTGCCAAAACACTGTATTATATTATGTTATAAAGTCTAAAATAAAATTATCTCGGGACGTTTCCATTAGATATCGTATATATAGGTATACTTCTATTGTTACGGAATCTGAATTCTGAATGCTCTGGGTGTCGACGTTAAAGTAAATATCCATAATAATATTATTAACAACTGTGCGAACAATTAAAACAATAATCGTTGTTTATTATTATTCCAGGCGAAGAGAATTATATTTTTTTAACGTTGCTCCGACCTTTAATTATCATTCTGTTTGCATTCACTGATTGCACTGCTTCGTAATAATAATGTATGCCATAGGTACCTATAATGTAGTTTTATACAAGCTACAATATTGTCAGAGTTCTGATCAGTTTTCCGTCATCTGCACTTCAACCTGACGATCTGTTTTGTCTGCTGAGATTCTGTTAAACGAACGGCTGTACTTGAAATGTTTGCTTACACAATATGAGATGCTGAAATAAATGTTGATTGCCCTGTAGCAATAAGTTGTAAAAGACAATAAATGTTAACAATTTAGTAAAAAAGCAATGGGCGGTTGTTCTACTCCCCCCCACCCGACAATGAAATACTTACTGTAAATTTATTATGCGATTATTATTGATTGTATTATTTGTGTAGTAGATAAAGTATATTATGTGAATCGCGTTGATAAAAAAATCCATTTGTGGTTTCAACAAAGTGCTCATATAAAAAGCGATTTAAAGAAAAAAAACTTGAATTTATTTTAGGCCATGTACTCTTGTTAGAGGAAAAATATTAAAATGTATAAACTAATATTATAATAAGACCTATTATAATCATACTAATAATAATAACAAAACAAAAATCAATAGTAATTATACCTATCTACACGTATTTTTACAATATTTTTAATTATTTTTTAATAACTAAAAAAAATGTTGTTCTCATTTGAAAAATGAGTTTGTACAGTTGTAAAGTGGGTACTGGAGTATAGGACACTTTACAGAGATCAAAGCATTTGAAAATAAGGTCTTTGGACTTTGAGTATACCTGTATACTTAAGAATTCTAAAAATTTGAATATGATATTATAAAAGATTTGATTGTTAGAACTTAGAATAAAAACAAATCGACTAAAAAAGTTAAAATTATTATGAAAATAATCAAAGTGGATGGTTTTGAATTTTGATCAAGTCAAGGTAGGTAATTATTTAAACAGGATTGACATGATAATAATATAAATATTATATTATATTTCTGAACAAACTATAGTGAAGCTGTGGAACATCGTTAATCATATTTCATACCACTAGATCGCACTGATGTAAATAATTTTATATTATAAATTTGACAATATTCATATTATCTTTTGTGGATAATACCTAATATGATTCAATATTAAATGTTGGTTATTACCTTTTAAATATGTAAGACGTAGGTATTATTAAATTGACAAAATGATAATAGATATACATATTGTAAATCGTAATAGAAGGTTTTTATTACCTAGTACGAATCACTTGAAAATCGTAGGTAGTGTAACCATTGTTATATGTTATAAACACGATTTTTCATTTATGTTTTGAACAAACACTTTTTACCTCGACGAATTCTATAAAAACGGTTTAAATGAAAAAAATCACACTTTTTCTAAGTAATTTCGTGATTAATTTAATTAATTAATGTGGCTTTCAAAATTATGTAAGTCTGAAATAATGTTTATAACTTTATAAGCTGCGGTGTTGCACAAAGTTATAAATTAAATGATCTAAAAAATAATCATGAGCACAAACATAAACCGGCTATTACGGTTGATGGAGTGGTACGGTGATTGCTAAGTAGTAAGTGGGGAAGGCCGGCGTAGGCTGAGGGATTCCAAAAAAACGAATTATCAAAATTTAAAATGACTGTTTGTCAAGCATACGTATAAAAAAAAGTATGTATTTATGTATTTTAGAATTTACCATGGATAATAATTATTTATCTAGATAAGGTTAAAAGATAATCTCGAATTAAAATCGCCTATATTCATTGGGGCTTTGTGAGTTTCCAAACGAAATTCAGCTGCAGGTTAGCTGACGCATAATATGTAAATTCTGTCAGAAAAAAATACACCCGTACGTAAGTTTCTGTACGAAAAAAATTTCAAAATTGAACTTAAAATTTGTTTGTTATGTGTTGCAGAAAAATTACATTTTTAATTGAATCCACAGGTTAGGTCATAATTATTATTTTATATACGCATAAATATACAATATTATGTGGACTACACGTCTACATCTAGTCATTAAATAGGCATAGGTATAGCCATATAGGTTATACCTATATTATATAGACTGGCTTCAATTAAAAATTGGATTAGACTTTTTTTTATACAACACAAAAACAAACAAACTTTCATCTCACCAACTACGTTTAAGTTGTCTGCCCTAAGTCTGAATAAAGTGGGAATGAAATCGGTATTTATTCGTTATAATTTTTATTAGTGTGTGAACTTGCGTTATAGTGATTGTTATCTACTATATAATATTTCGTACATACATTCGCCTTATTCATTGATATCTATTATTGTCTATTGAAGATATATTTTTAATAATAATGATAAACAAAACACTGTTAATAGGTTATTATATACATTTTAAATTTATTCAAAAATATGTTTAATAAAATCAGTCTGCACTCGGAGTAATGGCGGAGTGGCTCCTGTTGTTCAGGGTGTGAATAAATGAAAAACCCCTTCCATAAAAATCATCGAACGTTTATACAATACATAATTAATTCATTCTTTTATATTTTAAGTTACCTTATATCTGCAACGTAAAATACGAATAATTAATATTAATCTTTAAAGACTGTTATCAAAATATGTTAAAATGCGATCGTAAGAACAAAGAATTTTTGAATAAAAAATAATATACACTCCCACGGAAAGCAACCAATTAATCATATTTGTCCGTAATACTTTCAAAAGTGTTAGGTAAGAATTATTATATTTTATTTTATGCATTCAGTAGGTAGTTACTTACATCGCCACCTGGCCCAGCTGCTTCTGAACCAAGGTATTGGTTACACTAGTTTCTGTGCAGCTTTTACAACATTAAATATTAAAATGCATGTTCCCTATTTATACGGCCTTAGCGATATTGTATCTATAATTTTTCGTAAGTATTAATAGCAAAGAAATTGTCTATAATATCGGAGTTATATATTTTTAAATATCTTTATATTAATATTTTGAAAATACATAATTGTCTTCTTTTATTTTCTTTAATTAATTAAAATATAAATAAATCGGTTCACATCAGGGTACATAATATTATGTTGTAGTGCAATTTTAAAACTTGACCATGTTATGCAGTATCATATTATGTTCAAAATTCGTTCAGGTCTGCTTAATATTTTTTGGAACATTTTAATCATTTACTATAGATAATTAATAGTTTTTCATACCTATTAATAATAACAATTGTATTCATCTCTCTCGTTTGTTCAAACTTTCATTAATCGTTATAAACTATTATAATGTGTATACACGTATACGGTGAGAATAACGACATAATATTTACATTAACCCAAAGTAAAATGATAATTAGTCGGCTTAATGGTCGATAACTATGTCAAATAATTGTCACTCTATTAATCGAACTCCATACGAAATTTATTACAGGGCCTTTTCAGCCAGCTCATATATTATTATTGCAATCAGAAACGCGTGTGTTGTGTGAGTGAGACAATTAAAAAACATTAATCGATTGAAAACTAAATCAATAGGTTACGTAATAAAAATATAGTATTTCAAACGATGCCAATATAATTACATCAAGGCTGTAAATATTGTGTAAGTACCGTCCTCTTTGGGTGCATTTATTATTTTTGACGCAATTTATTGTATTATATTAATATACTTTGACCTCACCGTTTGATTAAATGTCGATACGATCCTGCACAGTTTTTGGATCGCGTTTTCAAACAATATTAGGTAGGTATACATATACACTATATATTATAGTATTTGGGTATATTCTATTATTATTCATACTCTGCGGCGCACTCGAAAAGTGCAATTATAGATCATACGCGAGTCAATGCAAGGAGCCGAGTACGAATAAAAATGAATTACTCAAGTTTATATAGGTACGCGAACTTATAATTGGCGCGTAGGTACCTGTGTTCGTGTACAGAATATAATGCACTTTTGATATTAGCAATTTGCAAGGGTAATGAATCTCCCCAAGGTACCTACGCGTACCACGTAAGTCTTTGTGTCTATAAAGTATAAATTGTTTTAACAAAGTCTGGCTTTTTTCATCTCTTCTAAAATATAATGTATACCTACCCAATATAATATACTCCTCATTTGGTCGCTGTGGTAAAATAACACACGTTAGAGCTCAAAAAATTAAATTTAACCATATCAAGCTTGAAGCGATTGATAAAGGCAGGATCGTGGACAATGTGCAACAGCATATCAAGTAGGCATTTTGCGAAAATTCGATTGTAATATTGTACGCGTATATTGCATTTGCTTGATCTGCCCGATTAACCAATGGCAACCGGTATACAAATAAAATACTGATTTACTACTAATTATTATTTCTCCTATAACCAATAGCAACTATTTGGCATTTATAAACAAAAATTTCCATCGTAATACTCAAAATCCCTGTTTGAGCACCTCCCCGGGTTGAATTGTGGATCTAAATCATCCAGGGAACCACTCAAACACACAAAAAATGTCATCGAAATCGGTAGTGGCTTAGGAATGCACAAAGGACATACAGACAAACATTCATTTATATATATAGATATTATTTTTATTATTTTTAACCGCCTAATTAATACATTAAATTATACATTAAAACATTGCCTGTGACTCAATCTATTTATTAGTGAAAACCGTATTAAAATCCGTTGAGTACTTTTCGAGATATGCGCGTACATACAAAAAATGGACATTATTGAAGTTTTAGTAGGATTCCATAATTTTTTCCAGCAATAAATATATCCTATAATACTCAGGGATAATTTAGATTTCTAATGGTGAAAGAATTACAAGTTATTAAAAGTAAATAGGTACTTAAAATTATATTATTGCAGACCTTTGTATTTATAGGTACTATACGATTCATATTATTCTACTATAATTATTTGTTTGACCTTCAGTTCACAATAAATTTAGGTACCTATATATCTTATAATTCTTCATTCACTGATTAAAATATGGGAGTGAAATAATAAATAGTTAATATGCTTTTAATTTCATCCCAAATTAATATTATTAAGAATTAAAATACATTGATTGTCTTTCATTTTAAACATTGTATACAATAATATATGCTCAATGCTAGTATTTACTCATAATGAAATATTAAAATCGGTTTGATGTCCTAGCTGCTGTTGTTTGTCTGAGAAAAGAAAAAAAATTCTGTCGAATTCCGATCTTTATAATTGTTGAGTGGCATTCAAGGCCTGCGTAGTCCTTTTTTGTTTTGTTTTATAATAATGGTTTGCGAAAATAGTCGTTTTCCCGGTGTGCCTGCACGCATACGTCCCTCTTATAAGTTATAATTACTATAATTTACTAAATGACATTACTATATTTCAAAGAGATACGCGTTTGCAGTGGTCATCGTGTGTAACTCTTGCTTTGTCATTTTCTAAAATATTACGATGACCACAACAGAAAGATAGTTCCGAGGTTACATGCGGCCATGTCGGAATAATAATAATAATAATAATAATAATAATAATAGTACCTATACGAATATACTAATATAATACATATAGTGTAGCGGAATCTCGAATCGTATATTCCGCGGCTTAGCGAATTACATTTTTTGGTTTGTTTAAAACGGAAAAAAATATATATGTAAGTATACATGTCTGTTCTAAAAATTAAAATATAAAGTTGATTTGTAGGTATTACAATAATAACACGACATAATCCTTACATATTGAGTATGGACCTATATATTTATATGATTAATTTTGTGTTAGTAAACAATACCTGTTTTTCTTGATTGAAAATTATTTTAGGAAATCGTGTACTCAAATGTATAAGGCTCATCCATACCCACTATTAATTTGAATTTAAATAACTGATTGTAGCACAATAATTGTATTCGTATCAATAGTATGGGTTAAAAATAATAAACAAATTTTAGAAATCAAAAAATGACGGGCGTGATTGACTTTACTCTTTTTTCTACTTGTTTACTGTGGGCACGATATACAATCGTTTGAGAAACGTTGTTGTAAAAAAATTAACCTCGACTTAATATTGGAATTCTTCCATCAAAAATGACCTGATCTATATAAGGAGACTATAGCAGAACCGTCATTGACAATGTTTATTTTATAGGCTATATTATTATGCTATTTGAAAAAAAAAAATTACAAATACCCCTAGCCTCCCGTGCAAAATTCTTGACTACGCCACTGTCCTAGTTAATTTATAATATTGAAACTTCATTCTACAGCGTATTATTTCTTCCAATTCTGTAATATTACCTTCTGAAATTATGAGATATGAGTATTTGGACGATTAACTAATGGATTCGTATGAAATTAAAAATTGTCAGTTCTGCTGTTTTATTTTATTATAATAAAATACCAATCTATTAAATAATAATTGAGTGTAACATAATTTTTCCTATCATATAATATACATTAAATCAATGTAAAATCAGAAAAAAAAATTTAAGTAAGTACTGCTTATTTTATGTGAATATTCATATAGATAATTTTTTTTTTTGAGAATTCATAATAAACCCAACTATGATTTATAATATTATATGTTGGTAAAATTTGGCTCGATTATACCATTTACGTAGCATTGTAGGTGGCACCAGTTGAGGGTTATGATTATAAACATCGTAAATTAAAGCACTATATTGATTTCCAAAATATTAATATCATATTATACACTGCAGTGATTTCGACTGGGAATTGTATGGTCTTCCATTGTTTTTGTTTACTCGTGAGGGCGTGACGCAATTTACATTTGGGAATTTGGCGTCAATCAAACATGTGCACCGTTAGAAAATCGGATAAAATCTCAGCACTGGCATACAAACGAGTATAAAAATAAATGTATTGTCCACGGGTTCACCATGAAAAATAAATCACCCTGTATGTGGCGCGCGGGTGTTGTTGGCGGAGATGGATTCACGATGCGCCAAAATGTACGAAATGGACCTTATACATGTTATACTGTATAGCCGACAATCTCGTCAACAGCTGGGAATGTGACGTGTGTAATAGACAAATCCGGGAGGAAAAAAAAATTACACCAAACCAAAACAGAACAAAACTGTGTCTTACAAAACGTCTACGTCAACGTAGACGTGGACGACGGTGGCGGCGGCGGTGGCAGCGGTGGTGGTCGAGAGACAATCCTTTCGCCCCTCGCTGCCAAGAACGATCCAACAGCTGCCTCAGCTGAACTTTAAAATATAAAATATACAGGGTGATTTTTTTAAGGGTAAACATGCATTTTTTCGAAAATTGTTTAGGTTTTTAGATGGGCGGATGATAACAAGACGTGATAGAAAAGAGTGTTCACACTATTTCAAGAAAATTTAAGTAGGTACTATTACCAATAACTAAAATACTGTTAAACAGTTAACCAATGATACTACCTATTTGTTTGAAATTCGATTTTTATGTCTCGAGATATACCCCAAGAACATTTTAATTCAGAACATGAAATTAAAAATGTATAATGTAGATTGTATAGTGCTTTACGATAAATTAATCACAATTTTTTTGTGTGTGTTACGATGCGTGACGGTACGTTCGTACGTTTTTACTTAGTTTTCAATCATACTATATTATAATATATATATTACAAATGCCGGAAACATGAATGCCGTAGATGCATGGACTGAGTGGATTCGTGTACGTTGTTGCTATTGGTATTGATCGGCAAATGCGATCAAAAATCAATAATGCTTCTGTGAGTTCGAGTTATTAAAATTATTTTATAGACAAATTATTGTTAAATTTTTTTTAGTTGTTATAATTATCAGGGTTAAAGTGTTCACTTCAATGCGTATGAATCTTTCTACTGCACCTTGTTCAATAGATACTATACCGTTGAATAATAAATATATGTTTCAAGATAAATAATATAGCACATTAGATATATAATAGTACATTAAGATGTATAAACAAAAATGTAATGCGAATGCGTGTCGTTCACTTATATAAAACAGAACCCGAACGTAAACCAAATTCGTATTTTTAAGAAACTTGAACGATTTAGGTTGTTTAAATAAAACATATGTTTTTTTTTAAAACTTGAAAATGAACGTGTTCCTTAAGGGAAAAAGTGATCGTCTACGAATTACATTTTCAAGTTAACTTTCCTAGTACTGCTATAAACAGGGTTTATACGTATTTAACATAATATGTTCTTTTAACTATCCAGAAATTGTTATATTTTAAATAAATAGATATACTCAATATGTTTAATACTTTGATTTGTTGATGAGAGCTTTGCAAACGCCTTGTCCTCTGTATTTCTCACTAACTGCAATCATTCTTAATTCCATTATACGATCTACGTTTGGATAATTCTCATATAGATCAACATCTCGCCGCATTCTGTATAGGAAAACCTCAATGGCATCATACTTTGAATTTCAAACAAAGTTCTCGTTACGGTATTGAACAATTAGATCATCTTTACACATTGTGCGATTGAGTGTGACACCCATCATTTCACCAGTTTCAGATACTGCCATAAATGATAATCCTGAACAGAAAAAATATCTTAGTTTCACATTTGATGCTTAAATTTGTTTTATTTTAAAACACTTTGACTAGGTATACATGTAAAATGTAAGTGTAAAGACAATTATCCAAATTATACTCTTTTTAAATATTTTACTTGTAATTATTTTTTAAAGAGTGTTTTCAATGATTTATATTTATATTTTAAGTTAATTTTAGTCATTCGATATTTGAAATTTAAAATTATTTTTCCTCTGAACGTTAAAAATTTAATAAGGTTCCTGATATTTTTTACATATTAAAAATATTAAAAATATCAAAAATAAAACCATATACTTACTTAATATATTTTTTTAGAGTAAATTGAATCATTTTTTTACAACATTTTTCAGAACTACGAAAATGTGTAAATGGTTTCGTGGATAAAAATGCATACATTTTAAATTTGTATAGCTTAAGTTTGAAAATCGAATACAAGGTTATTTAGGTACCTACACGTTGCTACAACAATTTACAGCAATTATAGGCAGATACACTGTTTCCGCCCAGAATAGTTTTTCGTGTGCAATGGTCCAGGTCAAATTGACGGTAATAATACAGGGAATTATGTATTATTATTAACTTTAATATTTTAATAAGTATTAAGTAGGTACTTTATACATGATATAATTAAGTAATAAAAGTTTATAATATTTTAAGATCATAGTTAGGTATAGGCTATGCCTTTAAAAAATATATAGTATAATAATTTAAGTCAAAATTATCTTAATTATATCTGCATAATCTTTAGAATTTTTTTTGTTGCTGTCAAAATCACAAAATAAATAAATAAATTTTAGATTCTGAGTGGAACAATGAATGTATTGATTTTACAATGATGTGTGTTTTTTTTCTTTTTAA
>NC_042494.1:60023297-60027030 GCF_005508785.2 Acyrthosiphon pisum
AAAAAAGTTCCAAATAGTTCGGCCATTGGCCCCGGGGCCCATTTTTATGATTTACCGAGAGGCCAAGGGGTTCTTCGCACCCCTAGCACCCCCGGTTGTTGCGGCACTGTGGTGCATTCGCCTATTCCCAATAGTTTTCAAAACCGCCGGGATAAACAACATAAAAATTAAGGAAAAACGGGAACTTTTACGTAAAATCGATTTCGGTTTTTGGTGTAACTTTAAAACAAATGAACGTATATACATATATACATGCAATTTTCACTAGTTGTTTATATTTGCATTTTCTATACTTGATAAAATTTTCAAAGTATTTAAATTATTTTTGAATTGTTTAGGAATATTTTCAGTTTCCAATTTTATTTGTCTTTTTTCTATGAATGTAAATAAAACTTTATTTGTTGGGTAAAAAAGCTTGAAAATTAAAAACAAGGCTCCTACTGTATTGTTACAGTGACATTTAAAAAATATTAAATTTACAATAATTTTTTCATAAGTATTTAAAGCGTTCAAATTTTGACAACATTTATCAAAATTATGGAAAATTGAAAATGTTGTAGTTAAAAATGTATAAAATGTTTGATTTTTATGGTTAAGGATTACACTTTAAAGCAAGGTTTATCACATTAAAAGTTATATTTCATAAAATAATCGAAATATCAAAAAATTATATAAACATAGTATTTTTTAAATATATATTTTAAGTTTATATTTGGACAAAATTAGATATTTAAACGGTGAATAACGATTTTAGTTATTTTCTTATAATTTAAAAATGTTATTATAATAATATAGGCAGCCTTCGGTCATAATCGTTATTCTGATACAATACAATATGATTTTATGTCCAGTGTTGAGTTTATCTAGATAAATAGAGTATATTAATTTACACAGTTATCTAAGATAAAAGTTACCGTTATCTAGATTATTTAATTTAGTAAACGGCTTTTATTTATTATAATTTATAGGTAAACAATTAAGTAATTTATTAGGTAAGTAGTATATTTACTATAATAACATCGACATTTTCGATAACATACTATTAAGTTCTTCTATATTGCTACTTGCTTACGGAAAGTGCCATAAGCCAATATAAAAAAATTCATCCGATAATTTATCAAGATAAAAATTTTTTTTTCATCGTTATCTATTCAACATTATTATAATTTATCTTTATCTTTATCTAAATGAAATTATATCTATCTCGGCTCAACACTGTAATTATATTATCATGAAATTTAAATTTAACACATCCAATACAGTGACCCAAATGAAACCTACAGTAGATCGTACTGTTTTATCTTTATTTTGTCATACATAATTACTCCTTTTTATACCAGACTACTAGAGTAATATTTTTGATATTAATGGTAATAATATGTACCTATTACCTTTCCTAGCGTATGAAATTAATCCATCAACTCACCATTATTAAACAAATTGCAGCAAATATCTTTATATTTTATTAATGTATCTTTTTCTTCAAATAATGCTACACTTGCATTTAAAGGTTCATCTAGGATAAAATACTTTTCTATGAAACTCAACACATCTTGACTATTGTTATCAGTGATAGGCACTATGTTAAATGGCATTTTCGTTTTTTTGTTTTCATCCATATTCTCTACAATCTCTGAAAAAGAAACAAACTATTATGTTTACGCATAGACCTTTAATTAATGGGAAGCGCATAGAGAGAGAAAACACCAGACGGCAGACGGGATTGTTGAAAGAGAAAAGAGAGGTTTTGGCCGTCACGGTGTGTCAAAACATGTTTTTTCTCTCTCTTATGCTCATATGTTATGTTTTTTCTCAGTTATGTCGTCCGGATTAATAAATGGCAGGGTGGTGTGGGAAGCGCTGTCTTTAGTTTGACAGAATGTTTTCAAAGGCCTAGGTTTTCTCGAACTGTTACCTCCCAAACCAAACATAATTTAATTTAATTCAGCAGGCGAGAGTAAAGAAATGGAGCCCAGTAATTTTGTTTATTCGGCATTGTCTTCGGCGACCATTTGGGCAGCAGGTATTCAAATAGATTTGGATGAACCGTAGATAATTAGGTTGAAGGCGCATTCGATACTTTTAGATGTTTTTTAAGGAGTTGAGCTGCGACCTCAGAGGTTTGAGAAATAGAGAGTTTAGTTTCAAAATTGTCTAAATAATCTACTTTAGAGTGTTGAGAGTTCAGTGTGAAGTATTAAGATTTCATTCTGAAGTTATGATATTTCATGATATGTTACTATGTCAATGCACTAACTTAATGTAGTAAAGCATCTACAACATTTTTCGAAATAGTACTATTTTGAAAGTTTGAATATTTATGATAGCCTGCATTAAGTCATTTTATAATGGAGAGGCAAACCGTTAAAATGAGATAACGTAGATACTGTAGAAGCGCCAGGCTTGACTTTTGGTTGTACTTTACTAGTATGTATTATATGTTTTTAAGATAATAAATTATGCAATGTGTAGACACGACGTAGGTAATAACAGCAGTGTTGTGGTGTCTTGAACCACTGATAGTAGACAAAACAACAAGAGGACTAATAGGAGTGGGTGTAGGCAACACATAACACAACTACCGTAGTTGAAGTTAGAAACGAGAGAAACCGGATCATAAATGCAATGTGAAAACTGATGACTGATAAGGGTAAAATAAAAGTCACAGGAAGACAGTTTTGCTCACCGCATTCAGATAATGAGAGATCAGACAGCAATTGCGGGTGCCGGGTGGAGATAAGACGGATGCAATATATTATTTAGAACCAAGCTCGCGAGAAAATAAAGTTAGTATACCAAGGTAAAATAAAAATGTTTAAATAAACATTAAAATATATTTTTCGTCAAAAATTAGAAAAATAATTAATACATGTCTTATAATACCAAGTAATGAGCTTTTGATTTTAAATATTTATATTTATTTGTTTATCCTTTTACAACTGTATTTAATCGCTCGTCCAAATTTTTATATTTCTGCCTTTTTTTGGTTGAGGTACTTCAGTTGTTTGTTGTTCAATTTTGGCCTCCTGCAGACCTTAACTGCAGACTTATAAACTTCCACACTGTTACGTGGTTAACCGCTATTGTAGAATTAATGCTCTGTGTCATCCTTCTACTACATTTGTTTTCCTTGTAGAGCCTTGCATCATAGCATCAATTATATTCCACATTTTAATTGGAAAATTAGGCGCTCTTCGCCTACCACCACGTATTGGTCTCCCTATCCATGTGTAATGTATCCTCATAATAATTTACAATTACTGGTAAATCTTCTTCATTTCCTACGTAATGTTGGAGTTAGTTAGTTATTCAAATGCAGAAATAACATTAGTAACAGGTACAAAAGAAAGAGCTGATATATTTAAGATTCTGAGTGGAACAATGAATGTATTGATTTTATAATGATGTGTGTTTCTTTTTTTAAATTTTTTTTTGTGTCTGTCATCACCTTTTAGGACAGTAAAAGTCCTTGGATTTTCTTCAACAGTATCTTTTCTGATAGGAAAGTGAATCTAGTTGGTACTTTGGGGGGTCAAAACTAAACTTTTCCCAGTAGTTTTTAAAGGCAACGGGAAAAACAAAAGTAAAATTAAGGAAAAACAGGAATTTTTACGCAAAATCTGTTTTCGAAAAAATCGATTTTGGTTTTTAGCGTAATTCTAAAACAAATGACTGTAGATACATGAAATTTTCACTGGTTGTTTATATTTCCATTTTCTATACATGATGAAAT